>NC_133366.1:31222338-31251476 GCF_049309525.1 Garra rufa | reverse complement strand
AGGTCACTATAACATGCTATGATTTTATAATATGCACTATAATTTTATATGTTAAGTATAATAAAAATAAAAATAAAAACTAACACAACCATACCTGTAGTATTGCGAGAACCACTGTCAATTGAATTGCTCTCTCAATCGAAAATGGCCTCTACGCAAAGGTTTTCTGTCAGTGAGATTTTGTCACAGGTGTTTGACAGTGAAAGTTGGGGGTGTTTCAGAGTGTTGTTAAGTAGTTAACAAAGACATCAATTACCTGACACTAACCTTTTAGCAAAAAAATATCATATTCTAGAGGTTTTAAATTTGGGGTCAAATTGACCCCAGTGGGAAAAAGGTGTTAGCGGATTTTAGGGTAACAGGAGGATTAAATCTATATCAGTTACTTTTATGCGAGCGGGAGTGGGACAAAACATAAATGTAACATATTTCTGCGGGAGCAGGCTGGCGCGGAACAGAATCTAACAGGAGCGGGACTGAAAAATCCGTCCCACGCAGTTCTCTAGCCTAAAGCCACAGCATGCCTATCAAACAAACGTGTTACAGAAACAACTAACTTTAACCTTTAAGGGGTCATCCAGTGCCACATGCACTTTTACAAGCTGTTTGAACTGAAATGTGTGTTGGGAGAGTGTGTACACAACCACCCTAGAATGACAAAGATCCACGCAGTAGTTTTCTTTTAATTAAGTAAAATAATTTGCCTCTTCTCATATCGAGCCGTTCTCAGATGCCTGTCGTTGTGGAGTAACACCAACAGAGGCCGCTCCTGTGATAGTTGATAGACAGTAGTGTTTTAGTATACCCATACAGAAATGTAATATATGACATATATGTCCCTATATCAGAAGTGCTACTCTCATATATGTTAAATATAGGGCAATATATTATTATCACATATATCCATCTTCTGGATATATGTAGATATATGTTTATAACATATATGAATTTCCCATAATACAATTTGTATATAAACATATATTGAAAGTATATATATGGTCAACTTTTATATGGATTTACATGTTATAACCATATATGTTTACAATATATATTAAAATTGTATATTGTATTATATGGTATGTCCATATATGTTAACAATATATATCAAAATTATATATGGTGCTTTGACCATTTGTTTCCAATGTATATATTGAATATATGCAAGTTTTTTAACCATTTATGCCTAAAAGATTCTGCTTATTGTAAATCACATAACACATTTTTTTGCTTAACTTTATTAATTGTTTCAGTTCAGTTTTCTGGGGAAAAAATAGAGATGAATATATAACCTGTTCAAAAAATGCCAATAGTTACTTTTACTAGTAAAAGGAATGTATTATAGAGTTATTGAGGGGGAAAACACTTGTAACTGTTTGTCCATATGTGCTCTCATCATCAATGAACTAAAACGCATTTCATTAAAATACATGAGCGATTGAGTGCAAAAGTCACAACACCGCTACTGCGCATGCGCCAAAATTCAAACACACCCGCGCTAACGGCAGAGTCTGAGCAATGGCTGGGCAATGATACAAGTCATCTGCGGTAAGATGTTTTTCTTAGCAAGTGGAAGCATAACAAATGTGCCAATACCTTCATATAATAAACGACAATGATTTTATAGACGGGCACGAAGACAGACCGACATCAACTGAGTGGAAAGGATGAAACGCCTTTGAATGTGGCAGCGGTTCAGGTAATGTATGCTAATTTACTCAACGCTTTATTCCTACGATAATATTACACAGAAACTAAGTGTTATATGATTGTTTTGGTCTGCAAGCACCTCTTTCTCTAAAAAGATCAGCTATCTTTTAAATATTCCCTGTCATTGTTTTATATATGATGTTATGATTACAGCTGCATTGATGTGTTTTGCAATTTGCTCGCGTTAAAGTTAATTTTAGCTACTGGGAAACATTAGGTTAATGATTAATCTGTATGGAGATACTGTGAGCTCTTTGTTTTCACTGGATAAGCAATGCCACATCTGGAAATTATTTAAATCTGTCTGACAAAAATAACGGATGAAATGTATAATGTTTATCTCTGAGATGTAGTCTAGACTAAAACTGCACGAAATGGAATTATTTAAATACGAGCACCTTGAATTCATATAGTAAATTACAGTACCTGGTTATATTGCACCAAGTGTATTGACATGTCAGTGACATGCTTAGAGTGGGTGCATAAGAACATGCATGTGGATATTGCATAAAGGTACTGTACACTAAAGGAGGTGTTTATGGGGTTTTAAAAATATGGTTAATCTATCGTAGTAAATTTTGTTCATATCTTTGCTGATAATTGTGCTATTCTTGTTTGTGTCCCATGAATAGGAGTCCCTAAATTCTCAGAAAACAGAAATGGAGGCTGAACCTGCAGATGTGGATGGCAGTGATGTGAATGATGGAGCGTACACAGAAAAGGTTAAATATGTAAACAAATTAAATCAACAAAATATTTTAGTTAAAAATGTGTCTCCATGTACTATTTAATACAATTCTAGTGCATTTAATCTATTAAATAACAGTAGAGTGAGCGAGTTTTTGGATATGGTAAGATTAAAATTATTTTAGTAAATGAAGTACCACATTTCAGTTATCATTTTGTTAGGACGGGTACACAAAATATTATTTAATAATTTCTTCTAGAAAATCATCAATCTATCTGCTTTCTAACAGCTTCATATGGCCGTAAACATTTATCTTTAACGTGGCTTTAAGCACTATAGATTATTAAAGTTTCACTTTCACTGTGACAAAGGCAGTAAATGTGGTGCAAGAAACTATTAAAACAGTATAGCTATTTAAATTGATAAACTGTTCGGCATGATGACGTTGAAAGCCTCCGACAGGGCCTGTAGTCCCATTTAGAAGCATGTTAGCAACCATATTTTAAAAAAAACATAACAGTTTAAAAAATTTAATAAAAATCAAAAGTGGAGTTTAACTGGTGTGTTTTATGTCATAGAATAAAATGTGAAAGGATTATGAGTTTGTGTTATAGTTTATTTCTTCATGTATATAGATCAGTGTTGTAGTCGAGTCACCAACTGTCGAGTCCGAGTCGAGTCTCGAGTCCCAGTGTTCGAGTCCGAGTCCAAGTCCGAGTCACCAAAGAAGAGTCCGAGTCGAGTCCAAGTCGAGTCACCATTACCAGAGTTCGAGTCCGAGTCGAGTCTCAAGTCCCCAGTGTTCGAGTCCGAGTCGAGTCTCAAGTCCCGTATTCGAGTCTGAGAGTGCCTACATGTCTCCACTCTGGGACCTTCAAAAAACTGATAAAATGTATTAAAGAGGTTCTACATTAAACAAAAATGACACCACTGTCACAATTGCAAAGGGAGTTTATTTACTGATTTGACATGTACACTTTGCAACACACTTTGCAACTTTACGACGCCATCAAAAGCATGTGTTTACATATATGCATTAGTCAATAATATTTTTTTGAAAAAAGCTAACGTTAGGCAATGGAAAGCATTTTACTTACTTTTCTGGGTGCATCCGTGACAGGTGTCTGTTAAAGTTTGAGTTCTCTTTCCAGCATTAGAAGCAAAATTCGCGTAGGCGAACTTCACGATCCGGGGCACGTCTTTCTGCATTTTACAAATGTGAACATTTAGCCCGCGAATCATGCATCATGCATTGCACGAGCGTAAAAGTGAGTGACGTCAGTGAGTGTGTTGTCAAGCAAAGAGAGCGAGAGGTAGCAGTGTCTAGCACAGGAAAAGTGTAACACCTTATATAATTTTTTTATAACATATTTAGTCAAAAACAAAGTGATGAATGCTCAAGTCCGACTGTATATATCCTCGAGTCCGAGTCCAAGTACGAGTCATCAATCCGCGAGTCCAAGTCGAGTCACAAGTCCAGAGAGTGGATTCTCGAGTCGGACTCGAGTCCAAAGAATAGTGACTCGAGTCGGACTCGAGTCCGAGTCCAGGACTCGAGTACTCCATCACTGATATAGATACATATTTGAATGGGCATGCAGGCTGTGCTTTGTTGTTCTGCCATGTCCTTGTGGTATCTGGGAATATTTTACAACTACAACTTATAATTATTACATAAATAATGAGTATTCTGCAGTTTTAAAATAATGTTTAACTTTACCAACTATGTTTAATACTCAGTATATTTGTGATCTTAAAGTAGTTTATTCTAGTTTATTCTTTATTAGTAGTTTAGTTCTAATTAAAAAGCAAGAATAAACTTTGGTACAATGTTGGATTGCAAGACTTAAGTAGGTTTTATATTTTCATATATCATCATGTTGACTAAAATCAAGTACATGGTTCAGAAATTGTATTATAATTATATTATAAAAGTCTAACTTTTACCTTTTTTCTTTTCTTTTTTTTTTACAGATGCTGGAATCCAGAAATTTCTTCACCCGGGGCTTACAGGGGATAGCAATAAACCAAAAACTAACCAAGCTGTGGGAATACAAACCTGTAGACCTTGATGTTCTGTTTCTTATGCCTGTTCAGTGTTTTGATCAGTTATATATGTAATTGTTTCTTTTTTTCTGTTTGATTGTGCAGGTCAGTAACATTTTTTTTTCCTATTTAAATAAATTCTGTTTAAATAAAGATGTTTCTTTGTGTAGCTTACTGTACCATTTAACATTTAAAGCTTAAGGTGTGAAATGTGCAATGCACTGCAACTTTGTAGAGTGAAGTGTCTCACATGTGTCTATAACCTGTATTTAAAGATCAAAGATCACATATTAAAATATTAAATGTATGAAACCATATATTTCATGCATATGGCTAATTTGTATATAACGTTATAAAAAAATACATATATCTCACATATATTAATAATTATATACATTCCATATATGGCAATACATGTATTATACATACATAAACATATATTTTTGTATGGAGTAGACTTATATGTCAATATATGAAATTGTTCCATTTTCTAATAGGAATCATATATTGATATGGCATATATAGAACATGTATTTAATATAGGGGTATTTCATATAAGCACATATATTACATTTCTGTATGGGTAGACCCGCTCCGAGTGAGAAGTAAACTGACGGCACTGAGGGAATGTGGCTGCCGATCTACCTAAATAGGTTCATGTTTACTCAAATCATTTCTCACCATACTGCTTTAAAAACGAGGGTCAGTATAAATCAGTTTTTGCGAAGCTGCTGCTAAAAAATGGGTCTGTAACTATTCGTGTTCTTGCTTCATCTCCACCAGAAGAATTGACTGTAATTTATTTTTATATGAATCTTTGCTAATCACCTTTTAAATAATGTGCTAAAGTTATCGCGTTTCACAATGAACGGCTCAGAGAACATGGTTACATCGTCTTCTCTATGTACATCCGTCTCAATATAATTCATAATTGAATCAATAAATTCAATATTAGGACAGGGTAATTTATGTTAACCGATCACATTTTGCTCTCATTCAATCAGCTATACCTCAGTAAACACATCGCGTTCGTCTCTATACCTCAGTAAACACATTGCATTCATCTCTATACCTCAGTAAACACATCGCGTTTGTCTCAGTACGCTACCCTGACATACCCTTATACAAAGATAAATCAAAGTGACATTAAGTTTACTAAGCATTCAGACACGTCCAGTATAAGCTGTAATTGCCGAACTTCTTTGCGGGTGTCATCTTGTTTCGGTTCCAACAATTAAATTTTAAATGGATGGGGTTGTACAATGTCTTCAAAGCCCCCCAGTGTCATTTTCCCCCAAACTATACAACTGTACCCCCAACTGTTGTCTAGGCAACACCCCGTGTGCTATGCAATGACACGCCCCACAGAACTGAGATGATAACTGTTCATATCATTTAAAGGGCCAGGTACTGATATCGCTTGCTGAGAACTGTCACAAGGAGGAGTCAGAGACGTGCGGATCCATTTGCAAGGCTTTATTTAGAATAGTCAACAGGCAGGAGTGAACGCCAGAAAACAGGAACAACGTAGGTAATCCGGGAAACAGTTCAATACTCAAGCAGTGGTCGCAATGGCAGGCAGCAGGAATCAATAACGGGGTACACAGTCCAGAGTCATACACAGATAATCCAACACAGAGAAACACGCTTAGAATTATGACCATAGGAACAAATAAGACTTCGCAAGGTGGCTGTGTGTGTGAGTGGCTTAAATGCAGTCAGAGTGATGAGGTGCAGCTGTGAGAACTAATCAGAGCAGTGAGAAACAAGGGCCAGGTGAATGCAGAGATTAGTGCAGTGGCTTATGGGGAATGAAGTCCATGAAGTGTGGTGCAAGAGTTTATGATGACAGGGAAGACCAGATACATGACAGAGCCCCTCCACAAGGAGCGGCTTCCAGACGCTCTAACCACCTTATACAATCTTGAGGGTGGTGGAGCGGAGGCGGAACAGGGGGAGGGATGGAGGGCCAGGTCCATGTAGTGGTACTGGAACCACGAAATGAGGCGGAGCCGACGGAGGGAGAAGCCATGGCGGAGGAAGGGTTGGCTCCTGCATGGGGCCGACCGACGGAGGTGGAGCCGGTGGAGCCCGAGGCGGAACCGGAGAGTCGATGGTCCTGGGCGACACAGAGGATCCGGAGGGCCACGGCGGAACCCAAGGCTCTGGCGACCCCGGCGGAGATGGAGGTCCGGAGGTACGCAGCGGAGCCGGAGTGACAGAGGATCGAGGCTGTGCCCACGGGAGGGAGGAGGTCCACAGAGCCGGCAGGACGGAGTGACGAGGCGCAGCCGGAGGAGTAGAGTCCAGAGGCGAAGGTGGGGCGACGACTGACCGGGGCGGAGCCGGAGAGACGATGGAGCCCGGAGGAGCTGGTGGGCCGACGGCCGACAACGGAGACGAGGGAGCACAGAGCCGGGGTGGAGCCGCAGGGTCGGAGGGCCGAGGTGGAGTCCAGGACTCTGAGACTGGAGGTGATGGTGAGGGGTCCTTCAGTCTGGACACCGATGGAGACTGGCAGTCCCACGGCAAGTCCTCTGCCACGAAGGTGGGATGTGGGTGAGTAGAGGGACTGTCAGGAGACAGAGGTGGCGAGACTGGAGCAGCAGGGAGGGTGGGTGGGAAACCACACAGTCCATGCATGGCCTCCGTGACCAGAACCGGGCAGACAAGAACCTCAGGACGGCTGGATGGAACCAGCGGAGATTCTGGAAGGCTGGGCGGGACCAGCGGAGACTCTGGAAGGCTGGGCGGGACCAGCGGAGATTCTGGAAGGCTGGGCGGGACCAGCGGAGATTCTGGAAGGCTGGGCGGGACCAGCGGAGACTCTGGAAGGCTGGGCGGGACCAGCGGAGATTCTGGAAGGCTGGGCGGGACCAGCGGAGACTCTGGAAGGCTGGGCGGGACCAGCGGAGACTCTGGAAGGCTGGGCGGGACCAGCGGAGACTCTGGAAGGCCGGGCGGGACCAGTGGAGACTCTGGAAGGCCGGGCGGGACCAGCGGAGACTCTGGAAGGCTGGGCGGGACCAGCGGAGACTCTGGAAGGCTGGGCGGGACCAGCGGAGACTCTGGAAGGCCGGGCGGGACCAGTGGAGACTCTGGAAGGCCGGGCGGGACCAGCGGAGATTCTGGAAGGCTGAGCTGAACCAGCGGAGATTCTGGAAGGCTGGTTGGGAGACCAGCTGCTCGAGCCGACAGCAGCGGTGGGTCCTCCACGCTAGAAATTAACCTCGGATAGGCCATTTTTCCAGCAGGCTCTGGCGTGGTAGACTTCTTGTGAGCTGGGTCCAATTGGGTGATCATCTTGAACGCAGACTCAGGAAGAATAGTCATCCCGTGGGCAGATTCTGGAAAGGCAGCCATATTGTGAATAGGTGCAGTAAAGGTAGCCATTTTGTGAAGGGGCTCTTGAAGGACAGCTGACTGGTGAGCAGGCTTAGATAGTACTCCCACAGTGTACGGAGATCCACAGTGCAACAACACAAAGTCAATAAACCGTGTGAGGCTCCAACTGGGGTCTTCCTCAGGTAAGCTCAAACTGATATCTGTGTCCAATCCGCTCCAAAAACATTCTTTAAGCATAGTTTCATCGTAAGGTGCCAGGTGACTATAAGCAAGGAATCTCTCCACATAATGCTCGATGGGACGGCCATCTTGAAAAATGGAGCAGAGTAGACTCACGGGATCGGACAGACTTCCTGAGAGCTCCATTCTTGGGTGGTCGTTCTGCTGACGAATAAAGCCGCTGGATCCGGGTGTGGCGAAGTCTTCTGTCACAAGGAGGAGTCAGAGACGTGCGGATCCATTTGCAAGGCTTTATTTAGAATAGTCAACAGGCAGGAGTGAACGCCAGAAAACAGGAACAACGTAGGTAATCCGGGAAACAGTTCAATACTCAAGCAGTGGTCGCAATGGCAGGCAGCAGGAATCAATAACGGGGTACACAGTCCAGAGTCATACACAGATAATCCAACACAGAGAAACACGCTTAGAATTATGACCATAGGAACAAATAAGACTTCGCAAGGTGGCTGTGTGTGTGAGTGGCTTAAATGCAGTCAGAGTGATGAGGTGCAGCTGTGAGAACTAATCAGAGCAGTGAGAAACAAGGGCCAGGTGAATGCAGAGATTAGTGCAGTGGCTTATGGGGAATGAAGTCCATGAAGTGTGGTGCAAGAGTTTATGATGACAGGGAAGACCAGATACATGACAAGAACAGAGGCATTTTTTACCAGGTAAAATTAGTGTTTTTTTACACTACCATAGAGAATTTTTTATCAAAGTATATTACAAACTTTTCATTAGGACCCTAAAGCATCATATTAACTTGTGGAAAATGGGCATACTATGACCGATTTAAACACAAGCAATATTTTAATGACTGTATATTTGCCAACATAGCATTAGGCAATGAAAATGAAATAAGAAACTTAGCTTAGCTTCCAGCAGGGAAATAGATCTCGTGTAAAAATGCTGTTGATCCGGGCACATTAGCGCGACTTCAGCGATAAATTGCAAGCATTACGGACATAGGATGTATGTCAATATATTATGCGAGAGCAGTGCTTGCTCAGGTCACAACCGAGTCTATCAGCTTAAACAGTCAACGCAGCAAATTCTCGCTCAAGTTCAAAAACTTGAATTTGATGAAAACTGTGAGAAATAAACACCTGTTGCAAAAACCTGACTGAACGCCTCTAGAATGGAATTCGCCAACCATCTAGTTTGCTCCTGAGTAAGCGAAAAAGCTACTGAATAATACTAAATAGAGCTTATATATAAATGCCATGATAGGAGTAGCGCTCCTATAGGTAGATATAATCAGCTGAGAGTCAGCTGATGCGAGCTTGACTCACGTGACCTGCCAGAACTAACGCTATATGCTTAATTTTTCTGCACTAAACAAGTGAATTTTGTCAAGAGATTTTCAGAGATGATAGATAAGATGTTATAGAACAATAATTTAAAGAAAACCTAATTTTGACAAAAAAAAAGATGACATTCGACCTATTTTTCGAATTTCCTGAAAATGTCCTAGCACATCCGAAGGGATTTTCCCAGATCGCATGTTTGTATGTTTATTTTTGAGTAAAGAAAACTCAGTACTTTATTATTATTTTTATTAATAATTTATATATATATATATATATATATATATATATATTTTTTTTTTTTTTTTTTTCTGTTCAAACCGGTTTTGGAACGGTAATACAAAGGAATGTTAAAATACAGATTTTGTTGATATTCCATACCGTTCTGAAAAATACCTCTCCAAAGTTGACCATGCCTGTGTTTGCTGACTAATTTGTTAACATGCTAATCGGTTGCTATTCTATATAATGTGACTTTTCAGCTATCAGATTAACCATAAAATATGTTAAGAAAGGTAGTTTTGCATGATAATCTGATCAACACACTAAGTAATACTTTTATGTGATCATTCTCACACTGAAAGCTCTCCTCAGCAGGCTGATGAGTGTGCATTGACTGACCTTCCAGGTCATGAGTCAGTGGTGCTATGCTTGCTATCTTTTGGTTTTGATCTCTGCCTGTATTTACTTGACTCTGTTCCATGTTTGCCCCATTAAAGACTTTATTCTGCTTTTGGATCCTGCTGCATCTTCAATCTCTTACATGTCACAGACAGCATGCCATTTTTTCCTGCTTAAAGAGTTTTTCCAGGAAAAGGAAACTTTTGCGGGCTTCTTGTAAATATTACCGCGCATTGTGTATTTTTTTTTTTATAAATTTATTACTTTATTTAAATCCATAAAAATGCAGATCCTGTTGTAAAAAATAGTGAAAAACTTTTAAAAAATTGTCTGTTAACTTCTTTGTTCCATTGTTATTATTTTGAAAGTCAGTACACACATGTAACACATCAATACCTATATACAGTAAAAGTCTCCTGGGGCAAATTTTGTAACCACATATGAAGTTACTTATTGTGAATTTTCTCAAATTATGTGATGTTTTTGCAATTTTCAGGCATTGTATTTTAACGAACTCCTCCTAGGGATTTAATTAGATCAACACCAAATTTGGTCAGTGTAATCTAAATTTTTGTTTGTAATCTAAGTTTTTGTTGAAGAGCGTGTCCGTGGCAGCATGACAAATTTCAGTGTTTTTCCTCAGCCACCTGCTGGTGACAGAAAATCATTTGTTTTACACTAACTTAAACATGTAGTGTGCAATCTGCATCAAACTTAACATATTTGGTAAGAGTCCTGTCCTGAAGACATCTACATGACATAATGCAGTTATAGTTTTAGCACTACCTGCTAGGAACAGGAAATGTCATGCTTTACACTAACTCAAACATACCATATTCAGTCTGCACCAAACTTCACTTGTTTAATAACACTTCGGGCCTGAAGACATCAACATCCCAATATTTAGTTACAATCATAGCGCTACCAGCTGGCAACAGGACGTTTGGCAAATATAAATGACTTTGACATATTCATCCTGTACTTATTTCTTTAAAAGCATACTGCCTACCATTTGCTGTTTTCCTAAAGCCACCAGGTAGAGGTGAGCCCTGATGCGAGGACCCTTTTAACGCTGGTTGCAGCTTTAGTATGTATAGTTGCTGTTTGGTTCCAAGAGTGTCTACACTTAAAGAAAACTATTTCAAAAGCATTTGCTTTTCATCTGGGATGCGACCCTCTAATGGGTGATTTGTTGATATGTATTCACTGATGTATGATAATATATGATAATAAACTATATGGTTTAACTTTTTTTTTTATAGTGTCTTGGTTACAGTGTAATTATACCTTTAAGTACTGAGTAATATTAATTAACTACATGTACTCACTATATGGTTAGGGTTTGGTTTAGGGTTAGTTACATGTAATTATGCATCATTTATTGTTATTACTATACTAAGTATATGTAACATATGTAACAAACACCATAAAATAAATTATTACCATATATATTTTTGAACTTGTTTACAATGTAAAAAAATAATAATAAATAAATATAATGTTATAATGTTACAAATGCTAATTGCAACACTAACTACAACTAAAAGACAGACAAATAAGTAAATAAATTCATACACCTACTCATATTAAACTTTCTGATAAAAAGGCATTGCAGTACATTCATTTAAACAAAAATTATCCCCACTTCAACAACATCAGCATTTTCTAGCAATTAGTCCTGAGGGTCAGTGTAAATTAGGTCTCCTGACAAATAAGGCACATAGAGATAGGACACAGGGTTTCAATAAATCTGAGGCGATGCTATGCTCAGGGCTTCTCTCAAGTCTCTAGGGTTGACCTATCTCTCTTTAAGGCTATGTAATGCTCAGGGACAAGCAGCCAACTGTATAAACAAGATTTCAACAGACATCTGAAAGGAGTTTTACAGACTCCTAGTAGAGGCTTCTAAATATTGATAAAAGAACAGCAAAGGATAACGTATCCAATCCAGAAAGCTTGTACTTGTTTAAAAGTGTCATGTTGCCATGCATCAGCATTAGATGTGTTAAGGTGTGATTGAACTCTAGCTGATTTGATCTGCTTGCAATGAAGCCACTGCAATTGGGTCTGACTCCTTTTGAGACAACAAGGGTTCTTTAGTACTGATATTGGCAACGCATCATCTTACTAATTTGGCCTGACAAGTAGGCCGATATACACTGGTATGACAGGTAATGGATTCTCCTGGAAATGCTTTACTAAAGATCAGGTTCAAATGGATTTCTGGTTAGTGTCCATTTAATGTGATTTCAAAAAGGAACACGCCACAATAAAGTGCTGCTTAAGGTAGGAAAATGTGTTTAAAGAACAGCAAACTGAGAACAAGCTTGAAGCAATGGAATGTAGAATGGGACTCTGAAACACATTAATGGCCCATTTGTCTGTATTACCTCGAACTAAGCGGAAACTTCCAGATGCAAGATGATGAGAGGGAAAAATAAAGTGGTGGCAGCTTACTTCATAGAACATATCAAGATATCATTGAATTATATAAAATAACTTATCAGGAACATTACTTCATCTCTTTAAAATCAGTCGATTATAAAGTAAATACTTCACACAGTTATGGGATTACAAACATAGATTCATTTTCCTGCAGGATAAGCTAAAAGTCACAAAATGTAATTACAATGTAAAACACTTTAAAGCTGAAATTGTGGATTTTAAACCTAGCATGTTTGTTGATAAACATGCTAGGTTTCTTCCTACCATTGCATCACAAAGCTGTTTTGTTTGTGTTTCTTCTCTGGATTATTTTTTGTTGAATGACCAATTTCTTGTTTAATTAAAAAAAATAAATGCTGCTATTTTTATCCTCAACGATCCACTTCCATTCCCTGCTACACTACTAGACAGCTGCAGCTCATACAGAACGCTGCTGCCAGGATTCTGAATAGAACCAGAAAATCAGAGCATATCACACCAGTCCTCCGGTCCTTACACTGGCCTCCAGTTATGTTTAGGATCGATTTTAAAGTACTTTTACTTGTTTATAAAGCACTCAATGGCCTAGGACCTAAATACATTGCAGATATGCTCACTGAATACAAACCCAACAGACAACTCAGATCACTGGGATCGAGTCAGTTATTAATATCAAGGGTTCACACAAAACAAGGGGAATCCGCTTTTAGCTATTATGCCGCCCGCAGTTGGAATCAGCTTCCAGAAGAGATCAGATGTGCTAATAGATTACCCACATTTAAATGCAGACTTAAAACTCATCTGTTTAGTTGTGCATTTACTGAATGAGCACTGTGCTACGTCCGAACAGACTGCATTATTTTATGTATAATCATTTTTACTGTTTTAATTCATTTTAAATCATGTTTTAAATCATTTTAAATGTTCTTAAATCTTCTGTTTTTATTGTTGTGATTATTCCAAACTTTTATGCTTTATATATTACGATTTTAATTCCTCTTATGTACAGCACTTTGCATTACCATTGTGTATGAAATGTGCTATATAAATAAACTTGCCTTGCCTTGCCTTGCCTTACTGTTATAAAAATATAAATAAAATAAGAATGAAACCCATTACTAGCTAGGAAAGAAAAAAAAAAACATGTGTTAAAAAGAATCATAATCAGCCTATATAAAATGTATTTAAACAAACAAACATTTTGTTATTAATAAAGATAACTTTTATTTGGATTTAGAATTTGTTTTCTATCCCTGTGGTGCAAACATTTAACTGTTGTTGTAGTTGTTTTTTATTTGGTCAAACTGTAAAAAAAAGTGATTTGTCAAGATTTTGTGCCACAAGATCTCGCAATATTAAAATGTGATAATAGACTTGTTTAAGATAAGCAAAATCTGTGCAGAACCGATCATCGGTGATCAATGCGAGATGCATGCCTGTTAGAAAAGTGTCTGACTGACGTCCATATTAATCTGATGTCATGCTGATGTATGTTAAAAATCTCTTACAAAAGCGAGTTGGCCCTGCAGTCAAGTGCAGTTGCTCTCCCCTGACTGTGCTAACCAAAAGCATTATGGGAAATGAATTGCTGATGACACAGCTTGATGCTCATTGGTTCAAACATCTGTGATGTCCTATAATGTTTGATATTTATATTTGATACCATGTGATTATCTCTTTAAATTATGCTTGAATATTCCCAATCACTTCACCAGTGCGATATCTGTGCATTTTTAAATAAGCCGGATATTTCTGCTTGAGGTGAAAAGCTGTCTCACAGTATCAGCACAACTGCAAATGTAATGTTGATTGTATAAAATAGTTACTGAGGAAATAGTTGTAGAAATGTAGTAAATCATGACTAAATGAATCTGCGGTTTTGAGCAAATAATGTGATTCAGTGACTCATTAATAAAGACAGTGTAACGAGCCGGAAGCAAACAAGTCCAAATCGGCAGGCAGATAGCGTAAACGTGAGGCAGGCAAAAGTTCGTACACAGGAAGGCAGTCCAATTCAAATAACAGAGCAAGGGGTAATCCAATAAACATAAACAGAACAAGGCAGGCAATGGTCATAATTCTGTTGCGGCCCGTCTAGGGCCAGACCGCAACAGAAACAACTCTTAGATGTGGGCTTACTTTACGGGAGTTTATTACAATAAACAAAGGCAAAGAATATAACAAACAAAATAAACGGCATCGGAACCCTACATCCCTACAAAGCAATATTTAAATTATAAGCAAAATACAACGAAAATATATTCTCAACAAAAAACAAAATAAACAAAAAAGAAATGAAAATAAAATAACAAAAGGGCAACCAAGCGCAACGTCTAAGAGTGAGCATTCAGGGAAGCTCTCGAAGAAGGTGAATGGAAGCCTTTTAAACACTTGTAGTGTTAGCAGCACCAATAGGAGGCAGTCTTGAATAATGGCAACAGCCAATTGCGGAGCAGCCACCTCTGCAACACAAAACACATACATAAATAGAGCACACAAAAATAACACAGCTGAGGTTCTAACACCCCCACCCACAAGATTAAACTCTAACAAGACTACAATTGTGCTTCTTTGTTTTACACATGACATCTATACAAGGTGTCAGCAATAACATTGTCTGTTCCTTTTTTCATGCATAATCTTCAAATTGAAACTTTGACAAATAAGTGACCATCGCATAAGATGATGATTGGTGTTACACATGCAGAGAAGTGGATTATGATCAGTAAACACACAGATGGGTTGTGAACTAGAACCGAGATATACTTGTTGCAAAGCCAGCAAAAGAACAAGGGCCTCCTTTTCTATAGTGCCGTAGTTAACCTGATGACGACTGAACTTCTTCGAATAAAAGCAAAGTGGGCGATCAATTCCCTGGTCATCCTCTTGCAGCAACAAAGCACCAGCTCCTGTACCACTTGCGTCTACTTCCAACTTGAATGGTTTGTCGAAAGCTGGTGCTGCCAAAACAGGAGACCTACATAAAAAACTCTTAAGAGCATCAAATGCAAATTGACACTTAGGACGCCAAGTAAAAGGAACATTGCTACGAAGGAGAACTGTCAATGGTTTTGCAACATCCGAAAAGTTTTGGCAGAAAGCATTATGGGAAATGAATTGCTGATGACACAGCTTGATGCTCATTGGTTCAAACATCTGTGATGTCCTATAATGTTTGATATTTATATTTGATACCATGTGATTATCTCTTTAAATTATGCTTGAATATTCCCAATCACTTCACCAGTGCGATATCTGTGCATTTTTAAATAAGCCGGATATTTCTGCTTGAGGTGAAAAGCTGTCTCACAGTATCAGCACAACTGCAAATGTAATGTTGATTGTATAAAATAGTTACTGAGGAAATAGTTGTAGAAATGTAGTAAATCATGACTAAATGAATCTGCGGTTTTGAGCAAATAATGTGATTCAGTGACTCATTAATAAAGACAGTGTAACCACTTGCGTCTACTTCCAACTTGAATGGTTTGTCGAAAGCTGGTGCTGCCAAAACAGGAGACCTACATAAAAAACTCTTAAGAGCATCAAATGCAAATTGACACTTAGGACGCCAAGTAAAAGGAACATTGCTACGAAGGAGAACTGTCAATGGTTTTGCAACATCCGAAAAGTTTTGGCAGAAGCTCCTATAATAGCCAGCCATCCCGAGAAAACGCCTAAGTTATCGTTGTGTTTTAGGCTCTGGGAAGGCCTTAATGACTTGAACTGAACTATATCTTGACCAACTTGTTTACCTAAATAGGTTACCGTAGCACAGCTACACTCACACTTAGCAAGGTTGAGCATAAGATGGGCAGTTTGAAACCAGTGGAACACAGTGTCTAAAACTTGGAGATGCTTCTCCCAGGTATTAGAATAACATATTATGTCATCAAGATAAGTCTCACGACAATCTGCATTAGAAAGCACTTGACACATTAGTCGCTGAAATGTGGAGGGAGCATTTTTAAGCCCAAATGTCATAACCTTATATTGTAACCTGCCAATGACCCTTCAGTAAGTCAAACTTACTCACATATTTGGCATTTCCAATCCGGTCTACACAATCCTCCATCCTCGGGAGAGTAAAGGAATCTGATTTTGTCAAAGCGTTCACCTTTCTATAATCAGTGCAAAATCGGGTAGTTTAGGGGCTTAGGGACCACAAGACAAGGTGAACACCAAGGGCTAGAACTAGGGACAGCAAAGCCACTTTCTACCAAATACTGGGTTTCCTGTTTCATAAGAGCACATTTCAGATGATTAACTCTATAAGCATTCTGTATGACTGGGGAATGACCCTTCACATCTATATCGTGCTTCAATACATTGCTCACAGAAGGAACATCTGAAAAAAGTAACAAGTACTTTTAATTAAGCTCACAAGGGAATTTTAACTGAACTAGACAAATGAGAAAGTTTGAAAGATAGAGTTAAAAGTGTCTCAGAATTTGGCAAACGAGGACATGGCTCACTAGTAGTACCTATGTGGAGGTCATCCACCTCAGGGGAGTATGTTTAGCATGTTTATATTACAGACACAAGATTTTCTCTTCCGTTCAGGTGTTCTAATCACATAATCTGTGTCACTCAATTTTTCCTCAATAACATAGGGCCCTGAAAACTTTGCCTGCAGTGTCAAACCAGGCAAAGGCAATAATACAAGGACTTGGTCTCCAACCTGAAATGTATGACTTACTGATTTTTGATCATACTGATTTTTCATTCAGCTTGAGATTAAGCTAGCGACCGTCTGGCCAATTTCCAAACAGCATGCAAGCGTTCACGAAAACCAGACACATGATCCAATACATTCTTATAAGAACTTGAGGACATTTCCAAATTTTCGAGCTTGTGCTCGAGTCACAGCACAAGTACCAAACACAGTCGAAAATTCTTGTGCTAACACTTCATTCTCCTCTACCCTTAAACAAGGGACATCAGTAACCTCAGGGAGACAAAAAACTCTTTCACCAGCCAAATCATTCCCAAGAATTAGAGAAACTCCCTTTACAGGTAGCTGAGCACAGACTGCTACCTTTACAAAGCCGGAGAGCATATCAGAGCGTAAATATACCATGTGAAACAGAACTTTGATGACACCAAGCTCAATGCCTTGAACTAACACATTAACACCACAGCTAGACCGGGAGGAAAAAGGGAGAACATCTTCCAAAATAAAAATCTGTGCTGACCCCGTGTCTCTCAAAATACAAAACAGTCATAGGTTCTGAATCAGTGTACCATTAAATGTAAAAGGATCAAAAGTAGGATCAACAGATGAAATTGAAAACACATTATCAGAGGATTGAGCATGAACTAAAGCAACCCCTTTTGGGGTGTTTTGTGCTTTTTTTTATTCTTATGTTTCAAAACAGGACAGGTAGCAACAAGGTGTCCCGTTTCATGGCAATAAAAACACTCACAAGATTCCGCAGAACGAACTAAAGGTTGATCATGTGTTACAGACGTAAATTTAGGGGTGTACTCAACAAAAATGTGACGAGGTGATAAGAAAACAATCTAGTGCGTAAGCACAAATTCATCAGAGAACACAGCAGCATCAGAAAGCAGCAACATTTTTTGCTCATTTAATTAAACTACTATTTTCTCTAAAATGCAGTTCTTGAATTCTTCCAGACTGCAAACTGCAACAGAAACAACTCTTAGACGTGAACTTAGTTTACGGGAGTTTATTACAACATAAATGGCATCGGAACCCTACATCCCAACAAAGCAATATTTAAATTATAAGCAAAATACAACGAAAATACATTCTCAACAAAAAACAAAAGAAACAAAAAAAAAAAATAAAAAAAATAAATAACAAAAGGGAAACTAAGTCCAACGTCTAAGAGTGAGCATTCAGGGAAGCTCTTGAAGAAGGTGAATGGAAGCCTTTTAAACACTCGTAGTGTTAGCAGCACCAATAGGAGGCAGTCTTGAATAATGGCAACAGCCAATTGCGGAGCAGCCACCTCTGCAACACAAAACGCATACATAAATAGAGCACACAAAAACAACACAACTGAGGTTGTAACATACAAGATAGTCAAGACAATGATAATAGAATGCTTTGTAAGGCAGGTAGACTGGCAATACTTTTACTGGCCAGGCCCTGGTAAATGTCTCACAAACAGAAAGTAACCTGTGAAGTCAATAGTGAGATCACACAGTCAGTACTCAGGAAATGGGGTGAGACTAGTTAAGGAATATCTTAAAGAGTGCTGTGTGTACTCTGCCCATGGTAGAAACTCTGACCAGCGATGCTGTTCATGACCACAGTATGACCGTAAATAACTGCCAATCTCTTGGTTCAGTCTCTCTACTTGACTGAGAATGGTTTCCAGATGTTAAGCTGATATTGATGTCCAGTTGTCTGCAAAAGGCCTTCCATACTTGTTCCTCTGTCTGAAACAATATCTTCGGGTATGCCATAAACTCTGAAAACACGTTGGAACAGCGTTAGAGCTGTTTCCATGGCAGTGGGGAGGGCTTTAATAGGTATGAGACAGCAGGCTTTTGAGAAGGGATCAATGATAACTAGAATTGTAGTGAATTCGTTTGATGGAGGTAGATGATGTGATAATGTCTATTGAGAGGTGTAACCAAGGGCGTTGGGGAATGGCCAACGGTTGTAGCAAACCAGAGGGTAATTCCTTGTGTGCTTTGGACTAGGCAGGGACTGAGCAAGACTTGACATAGTTAGCCAAATCTTTAATCAATAATGGCCACCAAAATGAATTTTCGTGTGAGATGGAGTGTTCTTGAGATACCTGGGTAGCCTAAGCAAAGTGATGTATGGACCCGTTGCATGACTCTATTTGCAGGTACATAGTGCTTGACAATCTTGTGGTGTGGGTTCATTCTGTTGTTCTCTTTGAATCTCCTTTTCAAATCCCATGTAACAGGTGCAATGATAACTGATGAAGGTAAGATGGATTCTGGCATGGATTCAGTTTGGGGATGATCATGTCACCTCGATAGTGCATCGGCCTTGCTGTTATTACTACCAGGCCGGTAAGTTACAGTAAATTGGAATCTTGTGAAGAAAAGCAAACAACGAGCTTGACAAGCTTCTCTTTTGATGTACTTGAGATTCTTAGTCTGTGATTACCTGGGCTGACACATTTTGTCAGTTTAAATCTAGATTAAACACACATCTCTTTAACCTGACTTACACATAAAACATTAACACATTTATATAATTCAAATCCGTTAAATGATTGTTAGGCTGCATTAATTAGGTAAATCAGAACCAAAAACACTTCCAATAACACCTGATGTACTCGTTGCATCATAAGAAGAATGGCATCTACACTAATATTAGTCTGTTTTGTTCTTATTCCGAGTTCACCGTAGCCACTAGATCCAGTCTGTATCCAGATCAGATGATCACTGCAATCCCCCGGATCCAGTCCGTACCTGGCTCAGATCATGGATCAGCACCTAGAGATGAGCTCTATAGCCCTGAATGTCAACCAGATGAGCTCCAGAGACGGATCATCAGTGAAGACCTCGTCACCTAGACGGCCATTGGCGCTACACCACGGGAACCTGATGAGTCCTCTGCAATCTGACATTGATACAAACTGCTGGTTTCATCTGGCCAGAGGAGAACTTGGCCCCCAACTGAGCCTGATTTCTCCCAAGGTTTTTCTCTCCATTTCTGTCACCTGTGGAGTTTTGGTTCCTTGCTGCTGTTGCCTCTGGCTTGCTTAGTTGGGGACACTTAACTTTCCAGTGATATCGTATACTATTTGAACTGAACTGGATGATGACATCACTGAATTCATTGATGAACTGCCTTTAACTGAAAATTGATTGTTTACAATACTGCGTTACTGACACACTATTGTCCTGTTTAATACTGTGAAGTTGCTTTGACACAATCTGTATTGTTAAAAGCGCTATATGAAATAAAAGTGACTTGACTTGACTTGACCTGGAATGGGTGAGTGGAACCTTCTAGCCAATGTCGAGAATCTCGTATTAATTCAGTCACATGTGACCTGACCGATGACCTGCCAGAAGCTATATAAGCTTTTGACTACGTCACGGTCGGTCTCATAGTCATTCTCAATCCGAGTGACCAGAGACTCTGGCGGTCTTCCACCATTCATAGAACCACGATTGCCTCCAGTAACCAGCGTTCTATTTCACTGTTCCAGAGATGGTCAATACATGGTGGAAGACGAATACAGCCAAGTCATGAGGATATACTCAAACATCTCCTGTAAATATGGCAGAACTGATCCCAGGAGAATGGGCCACATTAAGTCGATAAAATCTTGCACAATGCCCCCTCCATCTGTTACAGCAGATCCTTCCGGACTGGCAGTGGCTGAGGCGAACCAGTTGTCAGAGCCAATAAGAGGCTGAACCATGGCATTGCTGGCCAACAAGGAGCCACTAGAAGGAGTCTGTGATACCTCTACTGCGTCCACCTCAGGACAGACCACAGAAGAGGAATTGGAGGAAAGGCATAGACCAGCAGATCCGTCCACTTGTGGGCCAGAGCATCCTGTCCCAACGTTTAGGCACCTGAGATCCAGGATGGGCAGCTAGTGCAGGATAGCTCACACTACGCCCAATATGCTGGGAACGAGACTCAGCTGCTCTTACCCTGTACTCAAGGGCCTCCTGAGCAGCTGGACCGAAGATCTGACCGGACATTAATGGCAATTGGCCGAGGTTGTTGCGACATACCTCCAGGAGCCTCGACTGAGCCAACCACACTTGCCGTCTAGCTTGTGTGATAAGTCCAAGAGCTTTCCCACTAGAGAAGGCCATTGACCCCAAAGCCTGTAGAGAAGCCTCAAGCAGTTCCGATGAAGCTTTATCCTGTGTTGTTGATGACATGGTTGAATGAAGTGCCAATAATAAATGAGCCATAGAATTCCCAATACGTGTCAATCCTGAAACAGTGTTAAAAATATGAACCAGCAAATCATCGGTACGTCTGCACTCTGGGTTAGGGTTAGGTTAACTCCTGCTTAAGGGCCTCATATGGGGACACAATTAATGAGGAGATACACAGCTCTACCGAAGGCATGTTACCCAGACCCTTCTCCTGGGCATCCGCCATCGCAGCCAATGTGTGTGCCACCCTATCTGGTCTGGAAGATGGAGCAGAGCGAAAGGCTGAAAAAACAACCTCAGTAAAGTCAGGGCAGCTAGGTATCAGGAAGTCATCTGGCCGACTGGCCGACTGACCGACGCAAGAGGTTTGAAAGTCCCAACACCAGAGGGGATGGGTCTAGATTTAACTTAGCAAGGGCCATCTTGATTGTGTCCTGCAATGAAAATGCCACAGCACCTTGCAGACTTGAGCCCTCATCGCTATGGGAGTGCTTAGACTGAGAGTGTACAAAAGAATTCTCCTCCAAGGGTAAATAACAGTCCTGCTCATCCGTAACCAGTGAATCTGAAGCCGCCAAAGACAATGTGTCCAGATCCTCCCTAGGGCATTCGGCCATTGGCACAGCTCTGGGCAACAAGGGGTTAACCACTGACCTCCTC
This sequence comes from Garra rufa, assembly GCF_049309525.1. Taxonomy (NCBI): domain Eukaryota; kingdom Metazoa; phylum Chordata; class Actinopteri; order Cypriniformes; family Cyprinidae; genus Garra; species Garra rufa. The sequence continues at coordinate 31,229,597 of NC_133366.1, read as the reverse complement.
ATTTGTGCTCTGAGTTGCTGACGGCAATGATCTAGCCAACAAAGCCTGAATGCCTTGCACAGCATTAGCCAATTCAACTACCTGGTGAGATAGTGCTGCAGTCGGAGTTCGCTTCTTTTTTGGAGGTCCCTCAGTTTTGCTAGCTGGGCGCTTGCTACCTGTCTAAATCCTAGTCCTGACTGGCGTTAAAAAATCTTCACCTAGTGGTTCAAATTTCACCAGTCTCTGTCGTCTAATTTCCAATGGCATTCAACTACATTCTGGGCAAGGGTCAGTTAAAGCCTCCTTAAGATGGTCGATGCCCAAACGGGCAGGGCAGTGAATATGCGCATCCATAAGATCCATATGACCTGAACACATGGAACAAGAAGCAGCCATAGAGCCTATGCCCTTAGAAAAAAATAACCCTGGTCAACCAATGGGTTAATAACAGCAATAATATAGTACTGCAATAATAGCGCGTTGTGTGGTTGCCACAGTAAACGCACGCAATAACCGACGCCCTGGTTTACCAGTGAGCGCACAACAGCCTGAATGCACAAATATGCACACGCGGTGAAAACTGAACTTAAACCAATAAGTTCCAACAGTACTTACCACAACAGCTGGAACACTGCTTGTAAGGACCCTGGATAACCAATGGGTCAAATAATCCAATCAACATCAATTGACAAATTCAAAACTAAAAGAAATTGCGCTGTCTTGCCCTAGAAACACAGCTATAGCGGGGAGCGAAGCCAACCCTAAGCTGTGCACCCTCAGCGAGATTTCTCCGCGAGAATGACAAAGAGACCGACCGTGATGTAATCAAAAGCTGATATAGCTTCCGGCAGGTCATCGGTCAGGTCACATGTGACTGAATTAATACGAGATTCTCGATGTGATGCGCGAGACACGACTCCTTCCACCATGTATTGACCGTCTCTGGCGGTCTGGAACAGTGAAATAGAACCACAATGTTTAAAATGAACAGAACACTTATGATAACACGACACGCAAATAGCCTACTCCAGCGCCAGTACCTTGTTGACCCCCCAGGTGGCAGTATTGTGCCTTAACACTGACACCTGTCAAACAACAAGATGATGCACGTCCACGCTAGGGATGCACTTTTTTCCAGGGATTTCAGAACAGCGTAATCGATACTGCGTCACCAGGCAGGCGTGGCCTATTTGAGAATTTGCATAGGTCACCGATCATGCGCAGTTTGGGATCGCAGGGGTTTCATGCCAGATACCCTTCATATTTATATTCATATACAGTATCATGAAATACCTGTCTGCGATCGCAGGGGTTTCGTGCCAGATACCCTTCATATTTATATTCATTTACAGTGTCTTCAAATACCTGTCCGCAATTGCCGGGGTTTCGTGCCAGATACCCTTCATATTTATATTCATATACAGTGTCTTCAAATACCTGTTCGCGATCGCAGGTGTTTCGTGCCAGATACCCTTCATATTTATATTCATATACAGTGTCTTCAAATACCTGTCCGTGATCGCAGGGGTTTCGTACCCTTCATATTTATATTCATATACAGTGTCTTCAAATACCTGTCCGCGATCGCAGGGGTTTCGTGCCAGATACCCTTCATATTTATATTCATATACAGTGTCTTCAAATACCTGTCCGCGATCGCAGGGGTTTCGTGCCAGATACCCTTCATATTTATATTCATATAGGCAAGGCAAGGCAAGGCAAGTTTATTTATATAGCACATTTCATACACAATGGCAATTCAAAGTGCTGTACATAAAAGGAATTAAAATCATAATAGCATAAAAATCATAAAAATTTTAAATAATAATCACAACAATAAAAATAGAGAATTTAAGAACATTTAAGATGATTTAAAAATTGATTTAAAATTAATTAGCACAGTAAAATGATTATACATAAAATAATGCAATCTGTTCAGACGTAGCTGTCACGGATTGGTCAAGTTCTTCACCAGCAATCACACCACGTTCACTGTCACCTGCATTCTGACAAGCCACACCTGCACCTAATCACCCAGGCACCTTTAAATACACTCCACACACTCCACTTAATGTCCGGGCTCATCAATACCCAACGGACTCCAAGCCATTATCTTCAAAAACCTTCGGTAAAAGATACTTACCTGTTTCTACTCACCTGTCTTTGATCTTCTTCAGTCTTCTGTGCAGATCCTTTCGTCGAGGACGATCGTGCCGTAAGCCAGTCCCGATCTTCAAAGTGCGTGAGTGTGTGCCATAAGCCTTCTGGTCAGTCGCCACATCAGCGTGGCCGTTGCTGTCTGTCATCCGTCCATCCTGCAATGAAAGAGAACTGTTAAAGATCACCAGTCAACGCATCCTAAGAAACCAGTCTGTGAACGCCATTACTCACCTGATCCACCAACCTGCTTCACGTCTTGCACTGCTGTTATTAAATAAACTCTATTACCGTTACTTATCTTGCTGTCCGTTTGCTTCCCTGACAGTAGCACAGTGCTCATTCAATAAATGCACAACTGAACAGATGAGTTTTGAGTCTGCATTTAAATGTGGCTAATGTATTAGCACATCTGATCTCTTCGGGAAGCTGATTCCAACTGTGGGCGACATAATGGCTAAAAGCGGATTCTCCTTGTTTTGTGTGAATCCTTGATATTACTAACTGACTCGATCCTAGTGATCTGAGTTGTCTGTTAGGTTTATATTCAGTGAGTATATCTGCAATGTATGTAGGTCCTAGGCCATTGAGCTGTGATATGCAATTTGGTTCTTTCTCATTATTTGACTTAGTGGGAGCATATACAGGCTGAACAACAGCGGCGCCAGAATTGAGCCTTGTGGGACTCTGCATTTCATGGATGTCCACTTAGACTTATGTTGTCCTATACTCACATAATAGCCTCTCCCTTCTAAGTATGGCCTGAACCATTTGAGAACCATCCCAGAAAGCCCGACCCAGTTTTCCAGTCTATCTAGAAGAATGTTGTGATCAACTGTGTCGAACGCAGCACTGAGATCTAGTAATACCTGCACTGATATTTTGCCAGAATCAGAATTTAGGCAAATATCATTTATTATCTTTATGAGCGCTTTCTCTGTGCTATGATGTGGTCTGAAACCAGATTGGAAGTGGTCCAGGTATCCATTTGAGTTTATGTAGTGGTTCAGCTGATTAAAAGCAACCTTTTCAATAATCTTGCCTATGAAAGGAAGATTTGATATTGGTCTATAGTTGCTCAATATGGTGTTATCAAGATTTCTCTTTTTCAGAAGGGGCTTAACAACTGCAGTTTTCAGGGAGTTTGGAAAAGTCCCAGAAAGAACTGAGGTGTTCACCACTTCTAAGAGATCTGCTTCTAAACAGCTAAGCACACTTTTGAAAAAAGATGTGGGAAGTGTGTCAAGGTAGCAGGTTGACGATTTGAGGTGCTGTACTGTTTCTTCCAAAATGTTGCTATCGATTGCTTCAAAAGTAGACATAGTGACTTCTTTTTGAAATTGCGGTCAAATCTGTCTGACCTCTGCATAACTTGAGGGTGTGCTAATTGTCTTTCTGATATTATTGATCTTCTCAGAAAAGAAGGAAGCAAACTCATCGCACTTGCTATCAGAGAGCATTTCACTAGGGATCTGACTAGGGGGGTTTGTTAGTCTCTCAACGGTAGCAAAAAGAGTGCGAGTGTTGTTTAAGTTGCTGTTTATAAGGTTTGAGAAGAACATTTGTCTAGCTTTACCTAGTTCAGCATTGAAAGCATGAAGGCTGTCTTTATAGATGCTATAGTGAATTTCAAGTTTCGTCTTCCGCCACATCTGCTCAGCTTTTCTGCATTGTCTTTTCATATTCTGTACTGCTGTTGATTTTCTCCACGACGATTTCTGTCTGCCTGACGTCTTTCTGATTTTCACAGGTGCGATGTCATCAATGACATTCTTAACTTTTGAGTCGAAGGACTACAGGAGAAGATCAACAGAGTCTGCAGAAATGCTTGGCATCTAAGATATAGCCTTCATAAATAGCACACTAGTGTTATTGTTAATGCATCTCTTTCTGACAGAGACAGATCTACATTCATTAGGAGCAGAGATCAATATATCAAAGAAAATACAGAAGTGATCAGATAGTGCTACATCCTTGATAACAGTGGATGAAATCTTTAGACCCTTACTGATGAGTAAATCAAGAGTGTGTCCACGATTGTGTGTAGGCCCATGCACATTCTGAATCAGGTCAAAAGTGTTCAAAACCGTTATAATTTCTTTTGTGGTTTTGATTTCTGCATTTTCTATGTGAACATTAAAATCCCCTGCAAAACAGTCAAACTCTGAACAAATCATTGATAGCAGTTCTGTGAATTCCTCAACAAAGGCTGGAGAGTATTTGGGGGGCCTGTAAATAATGATAAATAGAATGCGTGGAGCACCTTTCAGCACAATCCCTAGATATTCAAAAGACAAGTACTGACCAAATGACACTTGCTTGCATTGATAGACCTTTAAAAAGAGCAGCTACACCTCCACCTCTCCTAACAGCTCTGCAGACACTCATGAAAGTAAAGTTAGGAGGGGCTGTTTCATTGAGGACTGTTGCGCTGCAGCTGTCTTCTAGCCATGTTTCATTTAGAAACATAAAATCCAGGTTGTTTGTGGTTGTAAAATCATTGATCAGAAGTGATTTATTTTTTAGTGAGCGAATGTTTAAAAACGCTAGCTTGATGGCATTACTTTTTTGTCTCTAAAGCAATTTTAGTTTGATGCCTAATAGGCCTCAGATTAGATGGGTCAGCCTTAGACTTTCTATCACATATTAAAACAGAAATAGGGAAAACTACAGGCACACTGGGTTCCCGCTTGTTATGTAAACATATACAGTAACTTGAAATACCTGTCCGCGATCGCAGGGGTTTCATGCCAGATACCCTTCATATTTCTATTCATATACAGTTTCTTCAAATACCTGTCCGCGATCGCAGGGGTTTCGTGCCAGATACCCTTCATATTTATATTCATATACAGTGTCTTGAAATACCTGTCCGCGATCGCAGGGGTTTCCTGCCAGATACCCTTCATGTTATAAATCATGATTAATTTTCGTAAATAGACGCTACAGTTACTGCACGTTTTACATTTCTATAATGGCTCTTTATTTGTTTTCGAAAATCGTTTAAATGTAAGATTTTAAAACATAAAAATAACCTGTATGACTGTGCTGTCCTTCATTATCCATCAGAGCTGATCCTAGGTTTTGAAATGCCCGCGCAAAAAAACAGATTTTCTGCACATGATCGGTGACCTCTCTTAATATTTTTTATTTTTTTTGAAAGGAAAACGCCCATTTTGTGTCGTGGTAATGAAACCCCTGGAATTTAGTGAATGCCGTCCACGCTACTCCGAGAAGAACCATGTTTAATATTATATAGACAGTAAGTTGCCGTTATTTTAGTAGTCATGGATTTGGAAACGTTACATTAACCTGTTAACAGTGGCTTCGGTGTTCATATATTTAAATAAAGGGATCGATGTCCTAAGACACGAAACGATCGGTTTTCGTGTGAAACTGAACAGTATTTCTATAATTTTTTTTCCTTTGATATACAGCCATGTCCAACAACTGTGCCGAGCGCGTGCTCATCATCCGGCTCGTTACATGTGTACGCGCTCTGGTGTAGTATACACAAACTCCGGAAGCAATCTGTCGCTTGTGCACGACACTCATTGTTTACACAGAGCACAGAGATTGTGTGTATAGCAGATATTCAAAATTATAATTACTTGCGCTTATCCTGATTGTTCAAACCGATTTAAAGCTAAAAGATTATGTTTTTCTTGCACGAACTCATCCGGGTCTGTTGACATCTCACCGATTTCCCCTTCCGGCGTTTGCACATACTACGCCAGAGCGTGTACACATGTAACACACTGGATGCTGAGCTGAGTTGGACATTGCTGAATATCAAAGGTAAAAAGTGATATAAATACTGTTCAGTTTCTCGCAAAAAACAATCGTTTCGTGTCTTAGGACATCAATGTATCGTCACGAGCCGCAGGGTGTAATTTGGATTTGTCTGTGCATGTTTTTTTTTTTTTTACTTTCAAAGGTTTGGTGCCCATTCACTGCCATTAAATCACTAACAGACTGCAGCGGTTTGAGTTAAAAATCTTCGTTTGTGTTCTACTGAGGAAAAAAAGGCACCTACATCTTGGATGCCCTGGGGGTAAGCAGATAAACATCAAATTTTCATTTTTGGGTGAACTATCCATTTAATATTTTTTTGAAGCCTGTGATACTTTGTTTAGAATTCTTTCATGGATAAAAAAAATAAAATATATATATATATATATATATATATATATATATATATATATATATATATATATTTTTTTTTTTTTTTTTTTTTACTTTTTTACTTTTTTACTTTTATGCAACAAGCATGTGTTACATTGAAAGTGATAGTAAAGACTTCTATTGTTAGATATGATTTCTATTTTAAATAACTGCTGTTCTTTTAAATTTATTTATCAAAGAATGCTGAAAAAGTATCATAGGTTTCAAAACATACACTGACAACATTGACAATAAATCAGTATTTTGATAATAAATTAGATTTTCTCTGAAAGATCATGTAACACTGGTTTAATGATGCTGAAAATTCAACTATGCATCACATAAATAAATTATATTTAAAAGTATAGTAAAAAAGAAGACTTATTTTAAATTGTAATAATATTTCACAACATTACCGTTTTTCCATGTATTTTTGTTTAAATAAATGCAGACTTGATGAGCATATGTGTCACGTATGTGGTCTATCCTGTCATCATGAACTCTTGCACAACACATTCTGGACTTCATTCCCCACAAGCCACTGCACCAATCACTGCACACACCTGCTCCTCGTTTCCCATTGCACTGATTGCTGCACACACCTGTTTCACATTGACTCTCATGCATTTAAGCCACTGACACACACACTTCCGGGTGAAGTCTTATTGTTCCGTATGGTCATTATTCCGAGCGTTTCTTTCCGTGTTTGTTTTCCCTTGTGTTTGATTCCTGGACTCCTTCCCGTGTTTGATTCTCGCTGCCAGCCCGACCTTCTGCCTGTGTTTTGACTACTCTTTGGATTATCCTCGTTGTTGTTGTTTGCCGGTGATTGACCCTGTCTGTGTACCCTGCCTTCTAATTAAAGCCTGCATTTGGATCCGAACGTCTGTCTCCCGACTCCCAAGTGTTACAATATGACACTTTTATTTTAAAGAACATTAAAAAATCATCTCCCA
>NC_133366.1:31187087-31221838 GCF_049309525.1 Garra rufa | reverse complement strand
AAATAATAGGTGCATCAAGTTTCACACTATACAACACTTTATGCAGTTAAATATTGTTCAAAGCTTATTCAGTTAATTAATTGTTTAAATTGTCAGTCATTAATATTCAGCAATCTGGAAAATATATACTGCATATATAGAATACACAAATTAAAGTAGTTTACCGTTAAAAAACACAGCAATGTAAAAAAATACAGTTATTTGCTGTAATCAGGAAATGCAGAATAATGCTGTAAATTAAGTTACAGCAATGCTGTTGTAAAAATTACAGTAACTGGCTGGCAACCATGCTGCCAATATTTTACTATAAAATTTACAGGAAATTTTTTACAGCATAAATGTTACGAACCGTGTTAAAAAACACAGCAATGTAAAAAAAATACAGTTATTTGCTGTAATCAGGAAATGCAGAATAATGCTGTAAATTAAGTTACAGCAATGCTGTTGTAAAAATTACAGTAACTGGCTGGCAACCATGCTGCCAATATTTTACTATAAAATTTACAGGAAATTTTTTACAGCATAAATGTTACGAACCGTGTTCTTCCGTCCGCTCGTGGTCGTCTGCTCATTACATTTACTTTCACACATCACTCCAGACTCCACTTCCCATGTTCCATTGCACGTTCACCTGTAACCAATCACCTACCATATAAATATGACCCCCTTTCAGTCATTCATTGCAGAGTATTGCGTTAGCCTAGCTACCATACAAAGCATTTCCCTGTTTTCATTGTATTGTCTCTCCGTGTTGGCTTCCCTGTCTGGTTTCCTGATCTCCTGCCTGCCCCTTGGATTACTCTTTTGTCTAGCCCCTGTGGATTACGTTCACCGCTGATATTGACCCTCGCCTGTTTGGATTACTCTGTGTTTTGCCCTCGTTACTCCTGTTTGCTGTTGATCGACCCCCTGCCTGTTTATGACCATGTCTGTGCTCAACTTAAATAAAAGCTTGCATTTGGATCCAACCGTCTCACGTCAATATGTAACAGAATACTCAGCCAAACCAGGATCCAGCAGCTTTTTTCAAGAACCCAATTCAGGTATAGACATTGCCAGACAGTTGTTAGTCCTCAAGCAGGGCACACGATCGCTTGAGAGCTATATTCAGGAGTATTTAGCCTTTGCCAACCACTGTTTACTGTTCACTGATTGACTTGTTCCTTGAGGGCATTAATCAGCCTTTGAAATCGTGGCTCATTCACGAGGGTCCACATTCATCTCTTAATAAATTCATTGACTGTGCTTTGCTTTGCGTTGACTCGTCATTTACCGTAGGTGTTGCCAAAGCACATCACTGTCAGCCACAGTTTTACTACCCTGCCAAACAGCAGACACAGTTTTGGGTAATAACGTTTCGGTGTGGTCATCCATAATGTCTATCAGTTTCAGGGGGTGCCTTGACAGTGTATCGGCATTAATATTGACTTTACCTGGTCTGTATTTGATGTAAAAATGAAAGTCTGCTAGCTCCCAGCACTGCCCTACCACACTCAACCTTGCTGTGCTGAGGACATAGGTCAGTGGATTGTTATCTGTGTAAACTGTGAACGTTGGAGCATAGTAGAGAAAGTCTCTAAATTTATCACAGATGGCCCATTTGAGTGCCAAAAATTCCAGTTTACCAGAGTGTAGATAGTAATTTTCCACTGGTGTTAATGTGTGGGAGTCATACCCAATGACAGTTTATTGCCCTGTTGTTGATAAAGCAAGGCCCCTAGACCTTTATTGGAAGCATCTGTGTGTAATACAAAAGGTAGGTCAAAATTTGGGTAAGCTAGCACTGGCCGACTTGTTAACATGTCTACAAATTTGGAAACAACACTTCGATGTTCATGAAGAAGCTCAAAGAGTAGCTTGGCCAGTCTGGTGAAGTCTTGGATATAGGACCTGTAATAGCTTAGAAACCCAAGCAGCGCCCGCACTTCTCCCACTCTGTGGGGTTCTTTGTTTTTCAAGGTCCTGACAGCTTCCAAGTCTGCTGGGTCTATCTGAATTCCCTCTCCTGACACCAAGCAGCCAATGTATCGCACCTGCCTCTTAAAAAGCTCACTTTTTTTTTCCGGACCGAGCTTAATTCCATGCTCCATCATTTTCTGTAACACTTTTCAGAGATGATCTACATGATCAGGGACGGACTTTGAGTAACAGTGCATCATCTATATAGGGAGTGCAGCATTCAGCAAGGATAGTCTAAAACACTCCTTCCATGCATCGCTGAAATACAGTTGGGGTATTCGTTAACCCAAAGGGAATACACACCCACTCGTATAAATTCCATGCAGTGTTGAAGGCAGTAACATGTCGAGAATCCTCACGCACAAATCCCTAATGGTATACACTCCCCCTGATCCAGAATGGAAAACCATGAATTTCCACCTAAGCTGTCTAACAGATCTTGAATCCTGGGAAGAGGATGTCGATCAGGAATTGTCTTAAGGTTAAGATCTCGAAAATCAACACACAACCGCAAACTGTTGTCCTTTTTTTGAACGCATACCACTGGTGACGAGTATAAAGATGACAACTTTTCTGATCCATCCTCTGTTCAATAGGTTTTGCCTCCTTATAAAGGGGTTTTGGTGTGGCATTATAACATCTCTGAACTGGTGTGTTATCTGATAGTTGGATTTTCAGCTGAAGATCAGGAATATCTGGGATGAGCACAGAAGTGCACTGCTGATCTGTTTATCTGACTGTCCAATGCTGGAGGATGAGTATACTGGTCTTATTTCACTGATTGATTCTATATTACCTAACACAAGTCTCTGAGGTAGGTAAATGTTATGATTTGTATAATTTTTAACTGGAATTCTCACCGTCTTTGAGGCCCCAGGTAAAAAAAAAGTGCACTAAAATGCACTTTATTTAAGTATACTTAGTACACTTTTCAGTAATGTACTAAAAGTGCTCTATTTTCGCACACTAATTTTGTACTTAATGTACTAAAAGATAGTATTAAGTATATGTTAAGATAAACTTAATACCATCTAAGTGTACTCAACTGTGCTATTTTGAGACACCCTGAAATTGAACTAAAATGTGCTTTTAACATACTATATCTGTATTTTAAAAAATATATTTAGTTAAAACTAGAAATACACTTGAACCCTATTTTTAAACATTTATAAATATATTTAAGACTAATTTAAAGTATAATAGTAATATATTAAAAGAATATTCAAAATGTGAAAAAAGTGTGCTAAAATACACTTTAAGTATAGTTAGTACACTTTTCAGTAATGTACTAAAAGTGCTCTATTTTCGCACACTAATTTTGTACTTATTGTACTAAAAAATAGTATTAAGTATATGTTAAGATAAACTTAATACCATCTAAGTGTACTCAACTGTGCTATTTTGAGACACCATGAAATTGAACTAAAATGTGCTTTTAACATACTATATCTGTATTTAAAAATATATATTTAGTTACAACTAGAAATACACTTGAACCCTACTTTTAAACATTTATAAATATATTTATGACTAATTTAAAGTATAACAATAATATATTAAAAGAATATACAAAGTGGGAAAAAAGTGTGCTAAAATACAATTTAAGTACACTTAGTGCACTTCCCTAATGTACTTAAAGTGCTCTATTTTCGGGCACTGATTTTGTACTTAATATACTAAAAGTTATTCTTAAGTACTCCTTAAGATAAACTTAAGATCATCTAAGTGTACTCAACTGTGCTATTTTGAGACACCATGAAGATGAACTAAAACGTGCTTTTAACATACTATCTCAGCATTTCCAAAAATGTATTTTGTTACCACTTATAATACATTTGAAACATATTTCATAAACCTTTAAATATACTAATTATACATAAAAAATAAACTTACTGATTATTTAAAATACAATAATAATATATAACAAATGTATACAAGGCGTATTCATAATGTATTGCCCACATGTTTTTTATTAATAAAAAATACACTTATTAATTATTTAAAATACATGAATAATATATAAAAAATGTATACAAAGCGTATTTATAATGTATTGGCCACATACATTCATTAATAAAAAATACATTTGTTGATTATTTAAAATACATGAATAATATATGACAAATGTATACAAAGCGTATTTATAATGTATTGCCCAAATATTTTTATTAATAAAAAATACACTTGATGATTATTTAAAATACATGAATAATATATGACAAATGTATACAAAGCGTATTTATAATGTATTGCCCAAATATTTTTATTAATAAAAAATACACTTGATTATTTAAAATACATGAATAATATATGATAAATGTATACATAGCGTATTTATAATGTATTTTTTATTAATAAAAATATGTGGGCAAGACATTATAATTACGCTTTGAATAAATTTATTATATATAATTGATATATTTTAATTAATTAATAAGTGTATTATAATGAATAAAAATGTATGGGCAATACATTATAAATACGTTGTCACGAAACGTGTAGGAAAGCAAAAAATAACGTCTTCAATAAAAAGTCTTCAATAAATCCTCAGGCAGAGTAACAAAAGACAGGAATGGCGGGAGAAGACGCGCACACAACGAAGGAACATAGGTGTAACGCTTGTAGCCGGACAAAGAAACAAGGAAATCAAACAAACTTATAAAGGGGAGATAATTACAACAACAGGTGGAGGGGATCACACTAATGAGCAGGAAGACCAAAAAAGGGCATGGGAGAAACCAAACAGACAGTCCAATGGGGGAAACACTGGGAAAAACCAAGACAAACAGTCCAAGGGCGTGACATACACTTTGTATACATTTATCATATATTATTCATGTATTTTAAATAATTAAGAAGTGTATTTTTTATTATTAAACATATGTGGGCAATACATTATAAATATGCTTTGTATACATTTATTATATATTATTCATGTATTTTAAATAATCAACAAGTGTATTTTTTTTGTAATAAAAATATGTGGGAAATACATTATAAATACGCCTTGCATACATTTGTTATATATTTATGTATTTTAAATAATTAAGAAGTGTATTTTTTATTATTAAACATATGTGGGCAATACATTATAAATATGCCTTGTATACATTTATTATATATTATTCATGTATTTTAAATAATCAACAAGTGTATTTTTTTGTAATAAAAATATCTGGGCAATACATTATAAATACGCTTTGTATACATTTGTTATATATTATTCATGTATTTTAAATAATCAGTAAGTTTATTTTTTATGTATAATTAGTATATTTAAAGGTTTATGAAATATGTTTCAATCCTATTAGAAGTGGTAACAAAATACATTTTTTGGAAATGCTGAGATAGTATGTTAAAAGCACATTTTAGTTCATCTTCATGGTGTCTCAAAATAGCACAGTTGAGTACACTTAGATGATCTTAAGTTTATCTTAACATATACTTAAGAATAACTTTTAGTATATAGAGTACAAAATTAGTGGCCGAAAATAGAGCACTTTAAGTACATTAGGGAAGTGCACTAAGTGTACTTAAATTGTATTTTAGCACACTTTTTTCACACTTTGTATATTCTTTTAATATATTATTGCTATACTTTAAATTAGTCATAAATATATTTATAAATGTTCAAAAGTAGGGTTCAAGTGTATTTCTAGTTGTAACTAAATATATTTTTTTAAATACAGATATAGTATGTTAAAAGCAGATTTTAGTTCATCTTCATGGTGTCTCAAAATAGCACAGTTGAGTACACTTAGATGATCTTAAGTTTATCTTAACATATACTTAAGAATAACTTTTAGTATATAGAGTACAAAATTAGTGGCCGAAAATAGAGCACTTTAAGTACATTAGGGAAGTGCACTAAGTGTACTTAAATTGTATTTTAGCACACTTTTTTCACACTTTGTATATTCTTTTAATATATTATTGCTATACTTTAAATTAGTCATAAATATATTTATAAATGTTCAAAAGCAGGGTTCAAGTGTATTTCTAGTTGTAACTAAATATATTTTTTTAAATACAGATATAGTATGTTAAAAGCACATTTTAGTTCAATTTCATGGTGTCTCAAAATAGCACAGTTGAGTACACTTAGATGGTATTAAGTTTATCTTAACATATACTTAATACTATTTTTTAGTACAATAAGTACAAAATTAGTGTGCGAAAATAGAGCACTTTTAGTACATTACTGAAAAGTGTACTAAGTATACTTAAATAAAGTGTATTTTAGTGCACTTTTTTTTAACCTGGGAGAATTACCACACTCAAAATCAGTTTAAGTGTTAGTGCTAATAATGCATTCATATTAAGTGTACTTAAGTACAACTTTTGGGAAAATGTACTTCTACTACAATACATTACTAATAGATTTTTAATAAAATAAATTTAATGTAAACTTAAAATTACCACACTCAAAATCAATTTAAGTGTTAGTGATAATAATGCATTCACATTAAGTGTACTTAAGTACAACTTTTGGGAAAATGTACTTCTACTACAATACATTACTAATAGATTTTTAATAAAATCAATTTAATGTAAACTTAAAATTACCACACTCAAAATCAATTTAAGTGTTAGTGATAATAATGCATTCATATTAAGTGTACTTAAGTACAACTTTTGAGAAAATGTACTTCTACTACAGTACATTACTAATAGATTTTTAATAAAATCAATTTAATGTAAACTTAAAATTACCACACTCAAAATCAATTTAAGTGTTAGTGATAATAATGCATTCACATTAAGTGTACTTAAGTACAACTTTTGGGAAAATGTACTTCTACTACAATACATTACTAATAGATTTTTAATAAAATCAATTTAATGTAAACTTAAAATTACCACACTCAAAATCAATTTAAGTGTTAGTGATAATAATGCATTCACATTAAGTGTACTTAAGTACAACTTTTGGGAAAATGTACTTCTACTACAATACATTACTAATAGATTTTTAATAAAATCAATTTAATGTAAACTTAAAATTACCACACTCAAAATCAATTTAAGTGTTAGTGATAATAATGCATTCATATTAAGTGTACTTAAGTACAACTTTTGAGAAAATGTACTTCTACTACAGTACATTACTAATAGATTTTTAATAAAATCAATTTAATGTAAACTTAAAATTACCACACTCAAAATCAATTTAAGTGTTAGTGATAATAATGCATTCACATTAAGTGTACTTAAGTACAACTTTTGGGAAAATGTACTTCTACTACAATACATTACTAATAGATTTTTAATAAAATCAATTTAATGTAAACTTAAAATTACCACACTCAAAATCAATTTAAGTGTTAGTGATAATAATGCATTCATATTAAGTGTACTTAAGTACAACTTTTGGGAAAATGTACTTCTACTACACTACATTACTAATAGATTTTTGGTAACACTTTCTATGAAGCCTGTATTTATAATGCATTACGAGGACATTCTTAATGCATTATAATGCATGCATAATGCCTTATAAACAGCATTATAATATGTTATATAATTTTATAAACAATCATAGCAACAGTTACGATGCACTATAATACTTACCTTGTGTGCTTATAACTTTGATGAGTACAATGCATTATATCACCAGATGAAGTATGCATTTACAATGCATTATAAGGGCGTTCTTATATGTATGTTCTTATTATGCATTTTAATACATTAAGAATGCCCTTATAATGCATTGTAAATGCAGGCTTCATCTGGTGTTATAATGGTAAGTATTATAATGTGTTGTAACTGTTTTTATGATTATTAATTAGATGATACAGCAAATCATAATTGTGTTTATAAGGCATTACGTGTGCACTATAGTACATTAATAATACCCGTATGAAGGATTATAAATGGAGACTTTATCTGGTGTTATAATGCATTGTACTCATCAAAGTTATAAGCACAAAAAGGTAAGTATTATAGTGCATTGTAACTGTTGTTATGATTATTTATAAAAAATATATAACATATTATAATGATGTTTATAAGGCATTATGCATGCATTATAATGCATTAAGAATGTCCTTATAATGCATTATAAATACAGGCTTCATAGAAAGTGTTACCAGATTTTTTATATATTAACTTATTTTAAACTCAAGATTAGTATGTAAACAGTGTACTAAAAATCAACTAATGTTTAAAGCATTTAAAGCACACTTTTGAAAAACACACTAATAAAACTCTTTTGGATGTTTTTTCTGTAGTGTACTTTATTGTAGTACACTAAAAAATGATTTAAGTATTACTGGTATTTAGTATACTTTTGTCAAGTGTACTAAAGTCCTACTGAAGTATAAACATACTTTTAATTAGTAAATTTATAGTGTATAACCATCAAACTTTTATTTAACACAAAAAAAAACAATGTACTAAAAATGTATTTGCGGGTATTTAAGTGTATTTTAATTGCATTTAAGTATTTTTTTTTTTTTCACCTGGGGCACCAGGGGGCACATTTACAACTGCCGGAAACAACTCCAACCCTTCTGGTAGGAAACTTTCTGACGCTGGTTCAAACATCATGTAGCATATTCTTTGGTGAAGTTGGAATTCACTGTGGACACTAAGATTTCAGTGGCATCTTTTTGCATCTGCAAGGTCTCAGACAGCAGATCAATTAGGTTTATATTGTTTGCACAATCATTATTCTCTCTTATGATCTCTTCATTTACATTGAATCCGAGTAGGGGACAGTCCATGTACTTCTGACTCACCAATAGGGGCACTTGGATGGTTGTTTACCATTTGAGATTTCTAATAAAACTTTAACCTTCTGGGGTCTGAGGGTGTTTGGGGGCCCTGAAGAAGTTTTGACATGCCCTGACATTTGTGCTTTTTTCAGTATCTTAAAAACATATGAATAGCCTAAATCTGATTACATTGTAATCAGCACAAATTGGGCTACAATAATATGTAAGCAACATGAATGTACATGTTTGTGTTTTTGAGAAAACAATGTTTATGCGTGCTTAGTAAAGAAAAAAAAAATGAAGTCACTGAAATAAGGTCATGAAACACATACAGAATATTTGTTCACAAGACTTTTGAGAACTGGATATGGTAGGCTAGAGTTTTTTTTTTTTTCAACCAAATGATGTGAAAATCATCTAGTTCACTTGTTTACACAAAACAGTATATTGATTTAAATTTTTGAAGACACTTTTTGTTTAGAACAACTGTATGCGAGGAGCCGTAAATGATCATGAATAATGCTGTGATTTACACCTGAGAAGACAAAGACCTGCATAATGAGCCACATAATGAGCCATTCAGTCAGATGTGTGACAGAGGGAACTAAGGAAAGAATGAAGGAGGAATGTAAGGACAAAATATGTTTGTAGCTTAATTTTAATAGATTTATCACGCAAAATAACTTGAGATTCACTTGTGAACTTCTTTAACATCTGAAGTTGGTACAGTGCTCTCAGGAAAACAGTTTGAAGAGACTCAAGTAAATGTCAGCAGGATTCATCTGTTGAGCAGATTTCAGATCACTAAAAAACAACAAAAACAAAACAGCTGAGAGCATGTTAATATCAGGAGCATCATACCATTTATTTATATATATATATATTATGATTTTGTAGTCATAGACTCACGCATTTTTACAAACATAAAAAGGACATTTTATATCTGAGAAACTAATAATAATTTTTTATCGCATTAAACATCCATTCGAGAACACAGTATTACTAATACATATTGTCTAAACATACACTCAGTGTAAACCCTCATATTACATCCTATTGTTGTAAGATACATTAATAACTAAATAAATAATATGATCTTATAGTCATAAAGCATGCTTTGTGTGTATTACACAATACAAAGAAACTAGGCCATATTATAACTGTTAAGCTTAAATGTGAACACTATTACCTTTATATTGCATCATTCTTTATTGTATATACTATTAAAAACATCCTGGCATCGTGAGACATTTAGAGATGCAGTGAAATGAAACATACTTTATAATGTTTTACTTGCTGTAGTCAGGAATTATAGTTGACAAAAAGTCTTAACTGGTAAAATGTGTGCACATTCAGTCACAGTAACAACTAACAAGTAGGCTAATAAAATAAAAAAAAATACTCATGTAAATGTCTCCTCTGCTGGATCGCGCCGTGTGTTACATAATCTTCATCTTCTGAAGTAAGTTTTATTCCTGACAGCGCTTCTTCTTCCAGAAAGGACTAAGTAGCCCAGATGAACTTGAAAGAAACATCTTTCTCCTTGGTTTACCATGATGTGGGTGTCTACTTTTGGCGTGGCGCCCTCACGTGGACGATTATAATACGAAAAGTGAGAATAGCTTGTGTGCATGATCTAATTAAAAATAATGAAGCAGACAGGAGAGACTGGACATCGGGTTGGTTTCATATGGATTACTTTATCAAAGAATATTTGTTTTCGATAAAACTTCATTTTAAAAGTATACATATCAAGCTTTCTCTAGACATATTGTTCATGTCTCTGTGTTGTTTATTGGCTGAGTTATAGTCTATTTTAATGACGTGTTTCTGAATGTCGATCATGGAGCGAGTCAGTAGATCAACCCGGCAGACAGCACACCCTTTTTGTTTTCTTTATTTTGCAAAATCACAATGTTTTTTTGTTTTTGTGAGTATATACAAATAAAAGTATACCCTTTACAGATTCGATTGATGTACTGCTTTTATCCGTACAATCAGAAATGAGCAAGTTGTCGGCGCCGATAGCCTTGTGGGCAGTGCGCTGACATACAGTGCCATTGCTCTCCGGGGGTCCCGTGTTCGAATCCCGACTCGAGGATCTTTCCCGATCCCACCCCCCATCTCACTCCCACTTCGTTTGCTGGCACTTCTGATCTGTCCTATCGCAAAAAATGGCACAAATAAATCTTAAAAAAAAAAAAGAAATGATAGAGTAATTGAAGTTCCTTTTGGGAAACTGCCACAAAACGCGTATATGCGTTTGTCGACCCCAGGGGGTTAACCTATCCATCAAAGTGTACGGCGGTCCCATGAATTGCATATTCAGTTCCCATAATTGTAAACAAAACATGAAATCCACTGCTACCGTCTCTTTAAACAGGTCTGCCATTTTTGGTTCACGTTGTTTTTCACATGGATGCCATTTTAGCTCTAACTCAACTAATTTTAACTTCGATAGAAAACACGCATTCAACTCATATATATTTCTTTATGTGATTACAATACATATGTAAAACTCTTCAAACAAACTTATGAACTCATTTTGTGTACATGCTTGCTTATCTTATCTTTCGTTATTTCTTTGCATATTTATTCACAGTTTACACAAATTAGTTACTGACTACACAAAATCGTACAAAATAACCAGTTCATCAAAACAAATTGCATTTATCTGCATCCACATATATAACAAAACGTCTAGGTTAAGTATGTAACCCCTGTTCCCTGAGGACAGGGAACGAGACGCTGCGTCCTGGCGGACACTTTGGGAACTGCCTCCAGCATGACCGGTTCTCTCACGGAACTCTCAGAGTGGAGGCCCTAGAGAGAAGACCTGCTACGCTCAACGCTACAGAGAGTAATGAAGTTTAACAAAGAAACCTTCATACTAAGCGGAGTTCTAAAGAACGGAGGCTTCAGCAGAAAGACTCTCTAAACGAGAGGAAGCCTGACAACGTTCTGTGCCAACAGGTAAATAAGTTTAAGAGTGCAGGTCTGTGACCTAACTGTACTCGAACACTGGGGTAATCAGTGAGGCTGAATAGCCTATACAACAGACTACCTGAGTGGAGTCTCTGGAGAGTGGAGGCTTCAACGAGAGGAAGCCTAACAACACCCTGTGCTAGCAGGAAACAATTCTAAGAGTGGAGGTCTCATGACCTAACTACACTCAACACTGGAAGTAATCAGTGGGGCTCAGCACCCTATGCCACAGGATTACCTGAGTGGCGTTTCTGGAGAGTGGAGGCTTTAGCAAGAACACTCTCGAACGAGAGGGAGCCTGGCGACACTCAATGCTGCTAGCAGTGCTACCTGGATTGGAGTTGGAAAACTTAGAGGTTTTGGAACCAACTCAAAAGATGGGAACGAAGGATTTCTCTGCGTAACCCACACCGTATAGGATTTCAGAAAAGGCCCCGGCACACAGGGGGGGCCTTTACCATAAGTATGGATTTCAGAAAAGTGCCTAAGTAGTGCACTTACCACTCATGTGGATTTTAGGGAGTGCTCAGAGACATGCGTGAGCAATCAGCACTCTTGTGGGTTTGAGGAGGTGCCCAGGCATAGCGAGGGAAATCACCATCTTGCAATCTCTAGGCGGTAGCAGGGCCTGAAAGCGGAGCTTTTTGGAGAGGGGAGGCTTCGGCAGAAAGGCTCTGTCGAGCGAGAGGAAGCCTACAAACGCTCAATCCTACAGAAAACTCTTAGAGTGGAGGTCTCGTTCATACCCTATAAGGAAGGGAGACCTGACTACACTCAACGCTTGAGGTAAAGTTATAAGACTCACAGATGAGCTCTAATGCTGAAAGCAGAGCTGTATAGTGGAGGCTCCGAGATTGCATCTCTGGAGAGAGAAGCCTACGACACTAGGTTTTTGGTGAGTGGAGAATTGATTGAATTTCCCTGTGTCCCACACCGTATAGGATTTCAGAAAAGGCCCCGGCACACAGGGGGGGCCTTTACCATAAGTATGGATTTTAGAAAAGTGCCTAAGTAGTGCACTTACCACTCATGTGGATTTTAGGGAATACTCAAGAATTTGTGTGAGTAATCACCACTCTCATGGGTTTGAGGGGGTGCCCGAGCATAGCGAGGGAAACACCACATGTTTTTCGAGCGATAGCACAGCCCAGAAGCGGAGCTTTTGGAGAGGGGAGGCTTCAGCAAGACGGCTCTCTAGAGCGCGTAGCAGCCTAACGACGCTCAACCTTAAGGAAGCTCTTCAGAGTGGAGTTCTCAAGCTGAGAATCCTCTAGAGGAGGGGAGACCTAACTACACCCCACGCTTGAAAGTGACAAGGCTCACAGAAAGCTCCATGCTAGAAGCAGAGCTGTGTACAGTGGAGGCTTCTTAATTGTTTCTAGGAAACGAGCCTACGACACCTGGGGGCCATTTCAGAAAGGAGGTTAAGTGAAAACTCTGAGTATGTCAACCCTGAAATAAGGGAAACTCTGGGTTTTCCGTTTCAGAATGGGAGGTTTATCAAACCCGAGAAAGCAGGGTAAGTCAAGCCTGTTTCTGAAAGAGAGGTAACTTATACTCAGAGTCAGTTACCTTGGTAACTTACTCTGTGAATCAAACCTGGTCAGGAGCAGGTTTTATTCTGTAAACCCAGAGTTTATTTCGGTCTCCTCCCCCTTTTTAAAGTGTAAGTGATGTTAAATACATCGTTCATTCATTTATGCTTCAAAAATGCTTTTCTTAGTGAGTGTTTTGGAATGTAAATTTAGTGCATTTTACTTAAAACAAGAAAAATAATCTTAATGCAAATGGAAACAAGATTATTTTTCTTACCCAATTGGCAGATAATATGCAAAATAAGAAAAAATCACTTATAAAGATTAAATAAACACCTTTTAAAAAAATAAAATTATTGAAATAAATAGCAAAAACAGTAATTTTACAGAGATTTTCATTAAAGGTTTTACAGAAAAAAAAACACATTTTACATATTTTTTCCTTGTTTCAATTAGGATATATTACTTTAATTTTATGTTTTTTGTTTGGCAGCCATAGCTGCCAGTCGTTTGACCGTTTTATTTTTATTTTATTTTTTTTTACAGTGTAAAACCCTTATTTGACCGATTTTACCTAGATTATTACAATGAAAGAACTAAATGTTCTACAGAGAAACACTGTTATTTTACAAATCATTACAATAAAAAAAAAACCTTCAATAAAGTGTCAAAGCATGCTCAAGGTGAAAAATAAAACATTTTATTTAAAAGACAAACTACAAAGTCTGCACAAATGCCATATTAAATTTACATTTTACATTTAAGCTCTTTTTCTTTAAGAAATAGAGTACAATTACATTTAAAATACTGTGATGATGAAGAACATGGAACAGTTTAATCAAAATGTTTAATTAAATATATATTCCACTTAAGACAACTTCACGTCCAGAGAAGATATTGCCTGCTAACTCACTCACCCCCATGTAGTCCAAGATGTTCATGTCTTTCTTTCTTCAAGTCAAAAAGAAATTAAAGTTTTTGAGGAAAACATTCCAGAATTTTTCTCCATATGGTGGACTACAATGAGAGCCAATGGGTTGAAGGTTCAAATTTCAGTTTCAATACAGCTTTCAAAGGTCTTTACAAGTTTCCAGTGACCCTTATTCCTTGGCTGGGATCATGTAGAGTCCTTTGAAGCTGCACTGAAACAGAAATTTGGCCTGTTAGCTCCCATCGAAATATGGAGAAAAATCCTGGAATTCCTCAAAAACCTTTTTGACAGAAAAAAGCATTTTTCATTTAGAAATGCATCTTGATTTAAGAATCTTTAGATTTTTTTAAATTGGAAACAACAAGACAATAATACTAAGTAAGAAAATAATTTTTTAGGTGCATTAATTTATTGTACATATTTTCATAATGCAGACACTGTCAAAGTGCCAAAAAAAAAAAATATATATATATATATATAACCACCACCACAGCCATCTTTTTTGCCTAAATGCACAAATGCAACTTTTATTCTTTTTCATGTTGGATTTTAATATTCTTCCAGTACTTCCATCTCCTCTTCATCTGAGCTTTCTTGCTGTTGGCTGAGTAGGCGTCAAATGTTCATTTCATTACTCTAATTAAGAAATGCAACTGTTTGGATTAGAGAACATTTAATTATGTGAAAAGACCATTAGACTATGTGGAAAAAGCAGCTGCAAATTGAAATAGACACAGAATTATATTTTAATGTCAAATATTAGTGAAGTCATGTAGCCTACACCCATGAACCCTTTATGCTTAAAGCTTTACCTGGTTGAATTATGTTTTTATACTTCATGTTTAGCTGTTTCATTCTTCTTATTTTATTTTTTATTTATATCTTAGAGATAGGCTGGTCCATGCTGATACTGCCACGCCTCCTTCTAGTACTCTTTCCAATGCCCAGGGTAATTTTCCATGCAAAAGTTGCACTTCCTGCTCACATTACCTTAAACTCCAGTCTTTCACACATCCACACACACGTAAGATATATAAAATCAAGCAATTGATTACATGTAAATCTACTCACGTGGTGTACATTTTGATCTGCCCTTGCCCATTGTTGTATGTAGGCAAAACTATCAGGGCTTTACGAACGAGAATTTTGGAACATTTGAGTGCAATTAGGAGATGTGATGCAACTTTGTCTGTTTCCCAACATTTTCAACTAGCTAAGCATGCAATTTCTGACCTGTAATTTCTGGGCATTGAAAGAGTTTTGCCTAAAAGGAGAGGTGGTGATTTAGATAAAAAACTGCTACAGAGAGAATCTTTTTGGATTTTTGAACTCAACAGTCTTTTCCCGAAAGGGATGAATGAAGAGATAAACTACTCATGTTTTCTGTAAGTATTTTTATTCTTTTAGAGATAAACATTGTTAACTTTTTTTATTAAAAGAATTGTGTTTCTACCTGTTCTCTGGGTCTGGGCTTAAGCCCCTCCCATTGCACCTGTTACCTGTTTCCTGATTACCTACTGAGTATTAATTGACTGTATGTCTGGTGTTGATTCATTATGAGCATTGAGAATAGCTGGATGGCTGAAACGTCTGCTCTTGCTCTATTAAAATAATTGATTCTTTTTGTTAAAGACTTTGTCTAGTTTTTCAGAGTGCGAACCATCTACAGTCTCTTCTATACTTTATTGGTTTTCACGCACCTGGACTTACAATTAGCCTTCATCTGAGCGCAACAATATTTCCTTGTCTTCTGACAACATGAAATGTAAAATGTTTTACTCTGTGTAAATATTTTACAGGTAGTTGTGCTCATGGAGAGCAGCAAACAATTGTTTGGAGCAGACACAGAGGCAGCCAGATTGTCCCACACATGTTCTTCTGCACTTGAGGGTTGTGTGGTTCAGGGGCGTCCTCATGATCTTCCTCATCCTCTCTGTGCACTCAAACTAAGAGACAGCCTCTGTCACGTTGCCGTGGAGATGGAGCCAGGAAGAAACTTGCAGAAACCGGAGTATAAATGAAGACAATATTTATTAAAGAAACAATGAACATAAACTAGACTGACACTGAAACTGAGTAAACTATAAACCAAAACAAACCAGGAGAAGCAAACGCAATGTAACATTATCGACTGACAAAGGGGAGTGAGCAGACACAGACTTATATACACTGAAACAGGGGTGTGGTTACGAACGAGATAACAAGGACAACAAGGGGGAAATACAAATATGGGCAAGACTAAACCAACTGAACACGAACCAAAAGGGGGAGACAAGGACTAAACCAAAAATGACTAGAAACAGAAGGGGAGAAAACACTGGGAGAACAGCCCCCCGAAGGCGCGTCTCGCGCCTAATAACATCCATAGGGGAGGGAGGGTGGGCGCCCTGGAGACCACTAGGCAGGGATACAGGAGACACAGGATACAGGGGCGGTCTCCAGGGCGGATCAGGGAGCTCAGGTGGCCATGGCGGGTCAGGGAGTCCAGGAGGCCATGGCGGATCTGGGGGCTCAGGAAGCCATGGCCGGGTAAACAGTCCGGGAGGCCATGGCGGATCTGGGGGCTCAGGAAGCCATGGCCGGGTAAACAGTCCAGGTGGCCATGGCCGGGTAAACAGTCTAGGTGGCCATGGCAGGGTAAACAGTCCAGGTGGCCATGGCCGGGTAAACAGTCCAGGTGGCCATGGCAGGGTAAACAGTCCAGGTGGCCATGGCCGGGTAAACAGTCCAGGTGGCCATGGCTGATCAGGGGAGTAGCCCCCCCCCCCCCCCCCCACAAATTTTCTTGGGGGAACCTAGGGCATAGTCCACCCAGGAGAGCACGGAGGGGCGCACAGGAGAGAGCTCCAGCTCTGGAGGACGCGCAGGAGAGAGCTCCGGCTCTGGAGGGCGCGCAGGAGAGAGCTCCGGCTCTGGAGGGCGCGCAGGAGAGAGCTCCGGCTCTGGAGGGCGCGCAGGAGAGAGCTCCGGCTCTGGAGGGCGTGCAGGAGAGAGCTCCGGCTCTGGAGGGCACGCAGACTCTGGAAGGCGAGCAGGAGGGCGCGCTGGAGGCATCGGCTCAGGATGGCGCTCTTGAGGAGCATGCTCTGGACGGTGCTTGGGGCGAGCAGGCTCTGGAGGGCTGGATGACACCAGCGGAGACTCTGGAGGGCTGGGCGTCTCCAGCGGAGACTTAGGGAGAGCAGGCTCTGGGCGAGCGGTCACTGGAGGGTGCTCTGGCGGAGCGGTCACTGGAGGGCGCTCTGGTGGCGCGGTCACTGGAGGGCTGGGCGGAACCAGCGGAGACTCATGGAGGCTGGGCGGAACCAGCAGAGACTCAGGGAGGCTGGGCGGAACCAGCGGAGACTCAGGGAGGCTGGGCGGAACCAGCAGAGACTCAGGGAGGCTGGGCGGAACCAGCAGAGACTCTGGGAGGCTGGGCGGAACCAGCGGAGACTCTGAGAGGCTGGGCGGAACCAGCGGAGACTCTGACTTGGCGGTAGCCATCTTAGGTGCAGATTCAGGCTTGGCGGCCATCTTGGCCGGGGACTCAGGCTTGGCGGCCATCTTGGCCAGGGACTCAGGAACAACGGCCATCTTGGCCAGGTATTCAGGCTCGGCGGCCATCTTGGCCGGGAACTCAGGAACGGTGGCCATCTTGGCCGGGAACTCAGGAACGGCGGCCATCTTGGCCGGGAACTCAGGAACGGCGGCCATCTTGGCCAGGGATTCAGGCTTGGCGGCCATCTTGGCTGGGAACTCAGGAACGGCGGCCATCTTGGCCGGGAACTCAGGAACGGAGGCCATCTTGGCCGGGGACTCAGGAACGGAGGCCATCTTGGCCGGGGACTCAGGAACGGAGGCCATCTTGGCCGGGGACTCAGGCTTGACGGCCATCTTGGCCGGGAACTCAGGCTTGGCGGCCATCTTGGCCGGGAACTCAGGAACGGCGGCCATCTTGCGTGCAGACCCTGGCATGGCAGCCATCTTACATGCAGACTCTGGCGTGGCAGCCATCTCGCTGACAGACTCTGGCGTGGCAGCTATCTTGCTTGCAGACTCTGGCGTGGCAGCCATCTTGCTTGCAGACTCTGGTGTGGCAGCCATCTTGCTTGCAGACTCTGGCTTGACAACCATCTTGCTTGCAGACTCTGGCATGGCAGCCATCTTGCTTACAGACTCTGGCGTTGCAGCCATCTTGCTTGCAGACTCGGGCATTGCAGCCATCTTCCTTGCAGACTCGGGCATTGCAGCCATCTTGCTTGCAGACTCGGGCATTGCTCTTACTTGCAGACTCGGGCATTGCAGCCATCTTGTGAGCTGGCAGGGCAGCCATCTGGTGAGCTGGCGTGGCGGCCCTTTTGACGCTGGCTTAGTGGCTGACGGGCTTGAGCGTGGAGAGGAAGCCGGCGGGCTTGAGCGCTTGGCAGCGGGCTGGCCGCATCGGGCTGAGGACAGCGGCGGAACTCTTGAGGACGACTGGGGAAAGGAGACTGGGCTGGCGGTCCGATCCGTTGGTACGGTATGTAGGGATTCTCGGCTTAGGACAGGCTGACCCAACGTGATGTGTTTCAGAGGGGACTGACTGATGAGACCTTACTTCTTCGAGTTCAAAATCAGAGCAATTTAAATAAAGAATGAGATTGATCAGTTCGATCAAGGAGAAATTACAGGCAGGAGAATCACAACGAATCGTCTCATCATTCAGTCCCATCAAAAACACGGCACCGAGAGAGGCATCGGGCCAGCCCACCTGATATGAGAGCTCGACAAAATCCGCCACATACTGTTCCAAACTCCGACCGCCCTGCCGCAGTCTCACCAGGTCTACCTCAGCCCGACTCATATTCTTGTTTGGTCAGTCGATCTGTCACGTTGCCGTGAAGATGGAGCCAGGAAGAAACTTGCAGAAACCGGAGTATAAATGAAGACAATATTTATTAAAGAAACAACAAACATAAACTAGACTGACACTGAAACTGAGTAAACTATAAACCAAAACAAACCAGGAGAAGCAAACGCAATGTAACATTATTGACTGACAAAAGGGAGTGAGCAGACACAGACTTATATACACTGAAACAGGGGTGTGGTTACGAACGAGATAACAAGGATAACAAGGGGGAAATACAAATACGGGCAAGATTAAACCAACTGAACACGAACCAAAAGGGGGAGACAAGGACTAAACCAAAAATGACTAGAAACAGAAGGGGAGAAAACACTGGGAGAACAGAAAATACAAGACTAAAACCTGACAGCCTCGATGTCCATTTCCCATCCATTATCAGATTCCAGTCTTACAGGTGAAAATGCAGATGAGCTGAAGGCCACTGTCAAAGAAACCTAGGCTTCCATACCACCTCAGCAGTGCCACAGACTGATCACATCCATGCGACGCCAAATTGAGGCAGTAATTAAAGCAAAAGGAGCCCCTACCAAGTATTGAGTACATGAACATTCTTTCCAGAAGGCCAACAATTCTTATGAAATACTACTAGTATTTTAATATGTTGAGATTGTGAATTGGTGGGTTTTTGTTAAATGTGAGCCAAATAATCAGTTTTACAATCAAGTTTTACAATTTGAGTTGAATTACTGAAATAAATTAACTTTTCCACGACATTCTACAGTAATTTATTGAGATGCACCTGTATATATATATATATATATATATATATATATATATTAGGGGTGTAACGGTTCACGGGGATGTACTGAACCGTTTCGGTGCGGCCTGTTCGGTTCGGTCCACTTGCGTACCGTTTCGGTATATTTTTTTCATTAAATAATATACATTTATTATTAGCGTGATATTAAGCGCAGCGGAACAATGTTCCTAGGTGAGTTTCTGCACGGACGCTATTGAGTGACGCACAGTAGAGCTGCACGAGTAGCCGTGAGAAATGGCATCATGGCAACAGCGAAAGAGAAGCCAGAGCTTGAAGACCCTCCCACCTCACTACGGTCGCCTGTTTGGGAAAACTTTGGCTTCCCTGTTAAAATACATAACGGGGATAGACGAGTGGATAAATCCAAAGTTGTATGCCGACATTGTTCCACGGAGATCGGGTATGTGGCAGGCAACACATCTAACATGTTAACGCACTTAAAACGGCATCATCAGAATGTGAATATCACTTCTACTAAGAAGAAAAGCAGCCTTGTGCAAGTACCGCTAACGTCGGCATTTAAACAACCCCTGTCAAGTACTTCGGATCGAGCGAAAGCAATAACGC
This sequence comes from Garra rufa, assembly GCF_049309525.1. Taxonomy (NCBI): domain Eukaryota; kingdom Metazoa; phylum Chordata; class Actinopteri; order Cypriniformes; family Cyprinidae; genus Garra; species Garra rufa. The sequence goes on along the minus strand of NC_133366.1, from coordinate 31,201,494 downwards.
ATGGTATAGGTGTTTTCATCGCTACGGATTTGCGTCCATATTCAGTTGTTGAAGGCGCTGGCTTTAAGTATATGAGCCTCGCTACAATATTCCATCGCGTCCGCACTTCAGCCAAGAAGTTATACCAGCACTATATGAAAAAGTTCAAACTGATGTGGTCAACAAGCTATCGAGTGCGCCTACTGTATCACTTACAACAGATGGATGGACATCGCGAGCAACAGAGAGCTATTTAACTATAACTGTGCATTACATGACGCCACATTGGGAGATGGTGAGTCACGTTTTGCAAACGAGGCCCGTGTATGAACAGCACACAAGCACAAACCTTGCGGAGCACCTAAAGGAGGCGGTGCATGAATGGAAGCTGGAGAGGCCTGGGACTACAATTCCTGTTACAACAGAAAATGCACGTAACATCGTAAATGCAATACAAGAAGCAGGACTGGGCCCTCAGATTGGTTGCTTTGCACACACCATCAATTTAGCTTCCCAAAAAGCAACAGCCATTAACCAGGTATCCAGATTATTGGGCAAAGTCAGAAAAGTTGTGACATTTTTTCATAGAAGTACCACAGCTGCCCACATACTGGAGTGCAAGCAAGAAATGTTGAATATTCCAAAGCATTCACTCATTCAAGACGTTCCCACGCGCTGGAACTCTAGCTATGACATGATTGAACAGTACCTTGAACAGCAAGCTGCTATATATTCAGCACTCAAGGAGAAAGATCTCAAGAACAAAGACATTTACACACTCAATGATGAGGAAGTGACTATGGCAGAGGAACTTATTGAAGTGCTCAAACCTCTGAAAACCATCACAACTCTAATGAGCACTGAAACAAAAGCATCAGTGTCAATGATACTCCCACTGAAAGCCACTGTTCTCCACTCTATGGCACCAAAACAAGAGGACTGTCCAACTGTGAGGGAGGTTAAGGTAGCAGTCACAAAGAATCTGCAGGACAGAAACTCTACATGCTGTGACTTTTTGCACAAGTGCACTGCCCTAGACCCCAGATTTAAAGCCCTGCCTCATGTAGATGATGATGAACGAGAGAGGATATTCACTGACCTCACAACAGAATTAATCACCACGGAAGAACAGGTATTGTGTCTAATAAACTTTTTTTTATTTACAATGAAAATGTGAATTTACCTATTAAAAAAATGCCTTATGTGTTCTGCAGACAGAGGATGTCAACAAGATAATGGCTGGAGCATCTTCATCTCCTGGGACATCCTCCTCATCACCTCCAGCTAAGAAGTCTGTAATGACTGAACTCTTTGGTGAACTTTTCCAGGGACAGGTGGGAAGTAGCAAGGTACCCCTTTTGGAGCAGGTCCAAGAAGAAATGGTTAGGTACAGAGCTTCAGGGTGCCTCTCCCTTGAAGCTGACCCTCTTCTGTGGTGGAAAAGCAATGAGGCCTCATACACGCACATTGCAAAACTAGCAAAGTGCTACCTCTCTATTCCAGCTACCTCTGTTCCAAGTGAAAGGGTTTTTTCTACTGCTGGAGATATTGTCACTGCAACCAGATCTGTGCTCTCTTCAGAAAATGTGGATAGGTTAATCTTTTTAGCCAAAAACTTAAAACTTGAATAGTTAGTTTTGTTGATATACAAGCTGAAGCTGTTGCTAGTGTTAAAAGTTTTCAGGTCCTAACTAGCTGCACTATTTAAATTTTTATTTTAAAAATGTGTATTTCTTTATAAAGAGTGCAATTTATTTAAACTATGACCCAAATGGGTCGCTTTAATTTTTATTTTAAATGTTACAAAATGTGTGTAGTTCATTATAAGAGTGCAATTTATTTAAAATATCACCCAAATGTGTCGCTTTTATTTATTTTATGCAAGAATTTTATTGTGTATTGGCAGCTTTTCAAAATAAAGATTTTGTAAGTTCTTATTTTTTTTGTACCGAAAATTAACCGAACCGAGCTCTCCAAGACACTGTACCGAACCGAATACGATTTTAGCGTACCGTTACACCCCTAATATATATATATATATATATATATATATATATATATATATATATATATCATTATATTCACTCTTTGTTATATTGCAGCCATTTGCTGAAATCATTTAAGTTCATTTTTTTCCTCATTAATGTACACACAGCACCCCATATTGACAGAAAACACAGAATTGTTGACATATTTGCAGATTTATTAAAAAAGAAAAACTGAAATATCACATGGTCCTAAGTATTCAGACCCTTTGCTCAGTATTTAGCAGAAGCACCCTTTTGATCTAATACAGCATTGAGTCTTTTTGGGAAAGATGCAAGATGCAAGTTTTTCACACCTGGATTTGGGGATCCTCTGCCATTCCTCTTTGCAGATCCTCTCCAGTTCTGTCAGGTTGGATGGTAAACGTTGGTGGACAGCCATTTTTAGGTCTCTCCAGAGATGCTCAATTGGGTTTAAGTCAGGGCTCTGGCTGGACCATTCAAGAACAGTCGCGGAGTTGTTGTGAAGCCACTCCTTCATTCTTTTAGCTGTGTGCTTACGGTCATTGTCTTGTTGGAAGGTAAACCTTCGGCCCAGTCTGAGATCCTGAGCACTCTGGAGAAGGTTTTCGTCCAGGATATCCCTGTACTTGGCCGCATTCATCTTTCCCTCGATTGCAACCAGTCGTCCTGTCCCTGCAGCTGAAAAACACCCCCACAGCATGATGCTGCCACCACCATGCTTCACTGTTGGGACTGTATTGGACAGGTGATGAGCAGTGCCTGGTTTTCTCCACACATACCATTTAAAATTAAGGCCAAAAAGTTCTATCTTGGTCTCATCAGACCAGAGAATCTTATTTCTCACCATCTTGATGTCATGATCCTGCCCTGACAGCCCTGTCTGTCTTGTCTTTGTTTAATGTTTCCTTGTTTGTCTTGTGTGTCAGCACATGGCTGTGTCTTTGTTTATGTTTCCCATGTGCTCCCCTCGTCCTGCCTCCTTGTTATCTGTTGCCACGCCCCCTTGTTTAGTCCTAGTTGGTCTGAGTGTTGTCACCTGTTTTTCTCGTCTGGTTCTCGTTTGTCTAATTGTACTCACCTGATCCTCATGTCATTTCCTCCCTTTATATTGTGCTCTTTCCCTCTTGTCTTTGCTGGTTCGTTTTGTGAGTTTGTGTATTCTAATCTTTGAGATTATTCGGTCCAGTCCTAGATAACTCTCAGTGTTTTTTCCCCTTTAGTCTAGTTTTAGTGTTTTTTTTCTTCTGAGCCCTAGTTTTTGCCTTTCCCGTTCTAGTCTTTTTGTTAATCTTTATTTTTGTTTTACCTAGCTATTCCGGTCTTTTGTTTAAATTCTAGTTTTCAATTATTTCCTTTGTCATTCTTTTGATTTGATTTCTCTAGTCTTTTTGATATCTTTATTTTTGTTTTACCTAGCTCTTCTGGTCTCTTGTTTAAATTGTAGTTTACATTTATTTACTTTTATTCTTTTGATTTGTTTTCTCTAGTCTTTTTGATATCTTTATTTTTTTGTTTTACCTAGTTCTTCTGGTCTTTTGTTTTAATTCTATTTTTTCCCTTCAGTTGTTGTTTTGATTTTTCTAGTCCGTTATTACCTTATTGTTTTACCTAGCTCTTCCCCGTCTTAGTTTTTGAAGCTTTTCTTTTGTGTGCCTGTCTTTGTCATCTTGTCTTTTGTGTGTTTGTCTGTTCCTGCTCGGCCTCCTGAGTTCCCCCTGGTTGCTGCTCCCGGCCGCCCGGACTCTCTTCGGGGTTGCACCTGCCTCTCCATCCACATCCTGCCTGTCTTCCCTAGTCGTGTGTTCCCAGGCCCGTGTGTGCGACTGTCTGCCCTTCCTCTTGTTTGCCCTGTCCAGTCAATAAACTATCAAACTGTTCATTCTGCGTTTGGGTCCTCACTTACCAAATCCTGACAGAACGAACCAGCCACTCGAGGACCCAGCAGAATGAGCGTTAAGTTTGTGCCACCAGCCACTGAAGAGGAGAGGCTGGCACTTCGGCGGGCGGTGTCTGCGCTTCGTCAGCAGGGCCAGGATCCACGGTCTTATGCCCAGTTTTTCTGGTCCATGGCAAGGGGTCTTGAGTATGATGATGCAGCCCTGAAGGGGACCTTCAACCTCACCTTAGACGACCCCTTACCACTATGGGAGATGGAGCACCTTCAAATTCTGGACTTCTGGGGGTTCTCAAATTATCTGTACCACCGCCAGCACTGGCAGAACCATACTCCTCAAGAGGATATTCGCAATGACCAGCCTGCCCTTCTTTCCCCTCCGAGTCAAGTCCACCATCATCTTCTGACTCCCACAAGAATACGGAGGGATCGTAGGAAGAGGGCGGCTCGATCTGCTGCGTCTGCCAGTGAGTCCGCTCCAGTGTCTGCTCCAGCCCCTGAGTCTGCTCCAGTGTCTGCTCCAGCCTCTGAGTCCGCTCCAGTGTCTGCTCCAGCCCCTGCTCCAGCCCCTGAGTCCGCTCCAGTGTCTGCTCCAGCCCCTGAGTCCGCTCCAGTGTCTGCTCCAGCCCCTGAGTCCGCTCCAGTGTCTGCTCCAGCCCCTGAGTCCGCTCCAGTGTCTGCTCCAGCCCCTGAGTCCGCTCCAGTGTCTGCTCCAGCCCCTGAGTCCGCTCCAGTGTAGGCTCCAGCCCCTGAGTCCGCTCCAGTGTCTGCTCCAGCCCCTGAGTCCGCTCCAGTGTAGGCTCCAGCCCCTGAGTCCGCTCCAGTGTCGGCTCCAGCCCCTGAGTCCGCTCCAGTGTCGGCTCCAGCCCCTGAGTCCGCTCCAGTGTCGGCTCCAGCCCCTGAGTCCGCTCCAGTGTCGGCTCCAGCCCCTGAGTCCGCTCCAGTGTCGGCTCCAGCCCCTGAGTCCGCTCCAGTGTCGGCTCCAGCCCCTGAGTCCGCTCCAGTGTCGGCTCCGAAGTGTAAGCAGAGAAGGAAGAGGGCAGCCCAGAAAACTGCCTTAGTCTCTGAGTCTCCCGAGCCTGCTCAAGTCATGCCGGAGTCTGCCAAGTCCATCCCAGTCGTTCCAGAACTGGTCAAGCCCATTGCTATCCATCCTGATCCAGCTAAAACCACTCCAGTCATTCCAGAGCTGGCCAAACACACTGCCGCGCTTCCTGAGCCCAGTCAGGACACTGCCACGCTTCCTGAGCCCAGTCAGGACACTGCCACGCTTCCCGAGCCCAGTCAGGACACTGCCACGCTTCCCGAGCCCAGTCAGGACACTGCCACGCTTCCCGAGCCCAGTCAGGACACTGCCACGCTTCCCGAGCCCAGTCAGGACACTGCCACGCTTCCCGAGCCCAGTCAGGACACTGCCACGCTTCCCGAGCCCAGTCAGGACACTGCCACGCTTCCCGAGCCCAGTCAGGACACTGCCACGCTTCCCGAGCCCGGTCAGGACACTGCCACGCTTCCCGAGCCCGGTCAGGACACTGCCACGCTTCCCGAGGCAGGTCAGGTCACAGCTGTTCCTTCGGGGTCAGGTCGCATCTCACCCGAGCGTCCTGAGTCGGCTCCCAAGAGGGCCACCGATCCTGAGTCCCCGGCCAAGACGGCAGTCGATCCCGAATCCCCGGCCAAGATGGCCGTTAATTCTGAGCCCCCGGCCAAAGAGGCCGCTGTTCCCGAGTTCCCGGCCAGGATGGCCGTTGATCCTGTATCCCCGGCCAAGATGGCTGTTAATTCTGAGCCCCCGGCCAAAGAGGCCGCTGTTCCCGAGTTCCCGGCCAGGATGGCCGTTGATCTTGTATCCCCGGCCAAGAGGGCCGCCGATCCCGAGTCCCCGGCCAAGATGGCCGTTAATCCCGAATCCCCGGCCAAGATGGCCGCCAACTCTGAGCCCCTGGCCAAAGAGGCCACCGTTCCTGAGTTCCCGGCCAGGATGGCCGTTGATCCTGTATCCCCGGCCAAGAGGGCCGCCGATCCCAAGTCCCCGGCCAAGATGGCCGCCAACTCTGAGCCCCCGGCCAAAGAGGCCGCCGTCCCTGAGTTCCTGGCCAGGATGGCCGTTGATCCTGTATCCCCGGCCAAAGAGGCCGCCGTCCCTGAGTTCTCGGCCAAGATGGCTGCCAATCCTGAGTTTCCGGCCAAGATGGCCGCCGTTCCTGAGTCCCCGGATTCATCCCCTAAACCAGTTCCAGTAGCCCTGGAGGGCTTCCCGGATTTGACTTTCAAGCCAAGTCCCAAGCTCCCTCAAATCAAGAGCACCCACAGACCTAGAGGGGCTTCTAGAGGTTTTCCTGGCCCTCCCATCCCACCCCCGGTGTTTCCTGGACCTAGTGGGCCTTTAAGGTGGCCTCCCCCCTCCTCTGTCCCAAGCCAACCCCCTGGACTTTTCCTTCCCCCTCCTTTTCCTCCAAGTTCCCCTGGCTACTCTGGGTTTCCCAACCCGCCACCCCACCCACCCTCCCAGTTTATACCCCCTTGGCCGTTGCCCATTATGGACGCCTGGAGGCGTCCGTCAGGGGGAGGGTACTGTCATGATCCTGCCCTGACAGCCCTGTCTGTCTTGTCTTTGTTTAATGTTTCCTTGTTTGTCTTGTGTGTCAGCACATAGCTGTGTCTTTGTTTATGTTTCCCATGTGCTCCCCTCGTCCTGCCTCCTTGTTATCTGTTGCCACGCCCCCTTGTTTAGTCCTAGTTGGTCTGAGTGTTGTCACCTGTTTTTCTCGTCTGGTTCTCGTTTGTCTAATTGTACTCACCTGATCCTCATGTCATTTCCTCCCTTTATATTGTGCTCTTTCCCTCTTGTCTTTGCTGGTTCGTTTTGTGAGTTTGTGTATTCTAATCTTTGAGATTATTCGGTCCAGTCCTAGATAACTCTCAGTGTTTTTTCCCCTTTAGTCTAGTTTTAGTGTTTTTTTTTCTTCTGAGCCCTAGTTTTTGCCTTTCCCGTTCTAGTCTTTTTGTTAATCTTTATTTTTGTTTTACCTAGCTATTCCGGTCTTTTGTTTAAATTCTAGTTTTCAATTATTTCCTTTGTCATTCTTTTGATTTGATTTCTCTAGTCTTTTTGATATCTTTATTTTTGTTTTACCTAGCTCTTCTGGTCTCTTGTTTAAATTGTAGTTTACATTTATTTACTTTTATTCTTTTGATTTGTTTTCTCTAGTCTTTTTGATATCTTTATTTTTTTGTTTTACCTAGTTCTTCTGGTCTTTTGTTTTAATTCTATTTTTTCCCTTCAGTTGTTGTTTTGATTTTTCTAGTCCGTTATTACCTTATTGTTTTACCTAGCTCTTCCCCGTCTTAGTTTTTGAAGCTTTTCTTTTGTGTGCCTGTCTTTGTCATCTTGTCTTTTGTGTGTTTGTCTGTTCCTGCTCGGCCTCCTGAGTTCCCCCTGGTTGCTGCTCCCGGCCGCCCGGACTCTCTTCGGGGTTGCACCTGCCTCTCCATCCACATCCTGCCTGTCTTCCCTAGTCGTGTGTTCCCAGGCCCGTGTGTGCGACTGTCTGCCCTTCCTCTTGTTTGCCCTGTCCAGTCAATAAACTATCAAACTGTTCATTCTGCGTTTGGGTCCTCACTTACCAAATCCTGACACTTGAAGTCCTTCGTGCAGGCTTTCATGTATCTTGCACTGAGGAGAGGCTTCCGGCGGGCCACTCTGCCATAAAGCCCCGACTGGTGGAGGGCTGCAGTGATGGTTGACTTTCTACAACTTACATTTACATTTACATTTATTCATTTAGCAGACGCTTTTATCCAAAGCGACTTACAATTGGGAATACAACAAGTGATTCATCCTAAGGAGGCAGATTGACATAGGAAGTGCTCAAAAATACCATATGACAGGCGTTGTTAGATGAGTACGGGCTAGAAAGGGAAGATCAGGAAAGAGAGGAGAAGAATTTTTTTTTTTTTTTTATTGAGTCAGATAGTGTTGAAAAAGATGGGTTTTCAGCAGTCGCTTGAAGACAGTAATGGAGTCTACGTTCCGGATGGGGGTGGGAAGATCATTCCACCAGGCAGGGACGTTGAAGGAGAATGTTTTGGAAAGTGATTTCGTGCCTCTCTGTGGTGGTACAATAAGGCGTCTTTCACTAGAGGATCTCAGACTTCTGGAGGGAGTGTAGATGCGTAGTAGTGAATGGAGGTAGGCAGGTGATGAGCCGGTGGCTGTCCTATAGGCCAGCATCAGTGTCTTGAATTTGATGCGAGCCGTAACCGGTAGCCAGTGCAGGAATATGAAGAGAGGTGTGACATGGGCCTTCTTGGGCTCATTGAAGACGAGCCGTGCTGCTGCATTCTGAATCATTTGTAGAGGCCTGATTGTACATGCTGGAAGACCAGCTAAAAGAGCATTGCAGTAGTCCAGCCTGGAAATGACCAGGGCCTGTACGAGGAGTTGTGCAGCATGCTCTGTTAGGAAGGGTCTGATCTTTCTGATGTTGTGCAATGCAAACCTGCAGGATCGAGCACTTTTAGCTATGTGGTCTTTAAAAGTCAATTGGTCATCAAAGATTACACCAAGATTTCTGGCTGAAGTCGATGGGGTAATTGTTGATTAACCTAACTGGATGGAGAAGTCATGTTGTAAAGTTGGAGTGGCGGGAAAGACAAGGAGCTCAGTTTTAGCTAGATTGAGCTGAAGATGGTGTTCCTTCATCCATGCAGAGATATCCGCCAGGCAGCCAGAGATCCTTGCAGCTACTGATGGATCATCTGGTTTGAAAGAAAGATAGAGCTGTGTGTCATCAGCATAGCAATGGTAGGAAAAGTCATGTGCCTGTATGATGGGGCCCAGAGATGTGGTATATATGGAGAAGAGGAGGGGTCCAAGAACTGATCCCTGAGGAACCCCAGTGACCAGTTGATGAGTTTTGGAAACCTCCCCTCCCCAGGCCACTCTGAAAGACCTGCCAGAGAGATAGGATTTGAACCAGCGAAGTGAAGTCCCTGTGATGCCCAACGATGAGAGGGTAGACAGAAGGATTTGGTGATTTACCGTGTCAAATGCTGCAGATAGGTCCAGCAAGATGAGTACTGATGACTTGGAGTCAGCTTTTGCAATCCGCAGGGCTTCAGTGACAGACAGTAGTGCCGTCTCAGTTAAATGGCCACTCCTGAACCCTGACTGGTTAGCATCCAATAGGTTGTTCTGTGCGAGAAATAAAGATAGCTGGTTGAAAACAGCTCGTTCCAATGTTTTTGCTATGAACGGAAGGAGAGAGACAGGTCTATAGTTGTCTATGAGTGAAGTGTTAAGTGTAGGTTTTTTGAGCAGTGGGGTTACCCGGGCCTGCTTAAATGTAGTGGGGAAAGTGCCTGTGAGAAGAGATGTGTTGATGATGTGTGTGAGCGCTGGTAGGATTGTAGGGGAGATTGCTTGGATAAGGTGTGAGGGGATGGGGTCTAAAGGACATGTCGTCGGATGGCTGGAGAGGAGAAGTTTGGTTACTTCTGCCTCAGAATGGGGATGGAAGGAGAAGAGGGGAGTTTCAGCCGTGGGTGTGGTCAGTTTTAATTCCTGTATATGTGGAGCTGAGAACTTATTACTGATAGATGTAGCTTTGTCTGTAAAAATGTGGCAAAATCATCAGCTGTTATAGAAGTGGATGGGAGGTGGTGGAGGGGGACAGAGCAGTGAATTAAAAGTTTTGAAAAGGTTGCGTGTGTCCGGAGCATTGTTGATCTTGTTGTGGATGTATGAAGATTTGGCAGTATGGACTTGGGTAGAGAAAGATGAAAGCAGAGACTGATACATACTCAAGTCAGATGGATCCTTAGATTTGTGCCATTTTCTCTCAGCTGCCCTAAGTTTGGACCGATGCTCACGAAGAACATCGGATAGCCAAGGGTTGGAAGGAGCAGCCCGTGCTGGCCTGGAGGAGAGAGGGCATATATCATCTAGGCAAGAAGTAAGAGTGGAACATAACGTGTCGGTTGCTGCATTAGTATCCAGGGATGTGAAGTGGGTAGGAGTGGGTAGGATACTGAGGAAGAATCTCCCGACTGCATCTCTGGAGCTCAGCCACAGTGATCTTTGGGTTCTTCTTTACCTCTCTCACCAAGGCTCTTCTCCCCTGATAGCTCAGTTTGGCCGGACAGCCAGCTCTAGGAAGGGTTCTGGTCATCCCAAAGGTCTTCCATTTAAGGATTGTGGAGGCCACTGGACTCTTAAGGAACCTTAAGTGCAGTAGAAATTTTTTTGTAACCTTGGCCAGATCTGTGCCTTGCCACAATTCTGTCTCTGAGCTCTCCAGGCAGTTCCTTTGACCTCGTGATTTTCATTTGCTCTGACAGGCACTGTGAGCTGTAAGGTCTTATATATACACGTGTGTGGCTTTCCTAATCAAGTCCAATCAGTATAATCAAACACAGCTGGACTCAAATTAAGGTGTAGAACCATCAAAATGGAAGTCCTGGAGCGAGAGGAACCACCTTGTGACCCGAGCATTCGTATCCTTAGCCTGGGCCATCCACTGCAGAGGAGCATGATCTGTAAAGAGAGTGAAATGTCGGCCCAACAAATAATACCTCAGCTCCAGGACTGCCCACTTGATGGCGAGAGCTTCTTTTTCTACAGCTGTGTATTTTCTCTCGGCCTGGGACAGCTTACGGCTGATGTATACCACCGGATGCTCCTCTCCCTCCTGAACCTGGGAGAGCACGGCCCCCAGTCCCGTGTCTGAAGCATCCGTTTGGAGCAGGAAGGGACAGCTGAAGTCTGGAGCACGCAAAATGGGTTCTGTTGTCAGGGCCTGTTTGATGTGTTGAAAGGGTTGTTCGGCTTCCTTAGTCCAGCGGACCCGTTCTGGCTGTCCCTTCCTGGTCAGGTCCGTCAGGGGGGCTGCTATAGAGGAGAAACTGGGGATAAAGCATCGGTAATACCCCGCCAACCCCAAGAACGCACGTACCTGGGTCTTGTTGAGGGGTTTTGGGGCGTCCAGGATTGCTTTGACCTTGTTCTCCTGCGGCTTGACGAGTCCTCTTCCTACTGTGCAACCCAGGTACCTTGCTTCGTTCATGGCTAGGTGGCATTTGCGGGGGTTGGCGGTTAGTCCTGCCCGACGGAGCTCGGACAGCACCCTCCGGAGTCGCTCCAAATGGTCCTCCCATGCCTCCGAGTGGATTACCACGTCGTCGAGGTAGGCAGCTGCGTAGGTTTGGTGAGGACGGAGAACCACGTCCATCAGGCGTTGAAATGTCGCTGGGGCTCCGTGCAGGCCGAAGGGAAGGGTCCGGTACTGAGGGTGTCGAGAAGGCCGTTTTGGGCCTGGCTTCTGTGGAGAGGGGGACTTGCCAATAGCCTTTAGTAAGGTCAAGCGTTGTGATGTACCGGGCCCTTCCCAGGCGTTCCAGGAGTTCATCCACTCGGGGCATGGGGTAGCTGTCGAAGTCGGAGATCTCATTTAGGCGCCGGTAGTCATTACAGAAGCGTAGGGTGCCGTCCGGCTTAGGAACCAGGACTATCGGGCTGGACCATGGGCTCCGGGATGGTTCAATTATCGCCAGTTTGAGCATCTTTTGTATCTCTTCCACTATAGCCTGCCGGCGGGCCTCTGGGACTCGATAGGGCCGTTGCCGGATGATGACGCCAGGAGGAGTGTGGATGTCATGGGATAGGATGTTAGTCTGGCCGGGGGTGTCGGAGAAGACGTCCTGGAACTGACCAACCAGGTGCCGCAGCTCCGCCTTTTGGGCGGCGGAGAAGTTGGGGTTGGTGTCCACAACCGCGGGCTCTTGGACGGTGAGAGCGGCCGTTTGGTCTTGGTCCCCGACCCATTTCTTCAACAGGTTGATATGATATAGCTGGACTGTTTGTCTACGGCCAGGCTGTCTTACCCTGTAATTAACTGGGCTGACTCGTTCTTCTATGGTATATGGGCCTTGCCACTGAGCCAGGAACTTGCATGCTGCGTTGGGGACCAAGACCATCACTCTGTCTCCTGGTTGGAATTCCCGCGGTTGGGCCGCTCGGTTGTAGAGGCGTTGTTGGGCTTGTTGGGACTTCACCAAGTGCTCCCGGACTAATGGCATGACCCGGTCAATCTTGCTCCTCATGTCCTGAACATGTTCGATGACGGTTCGGTACACTGCCGGCTGCTGCTCCCAGGCTTCTCGGGCTACGTCGAGGAGACCGCGGGGTTGTCGTTCAAACAGGAGTTCGAATGGGGTGAAACCTGTGGACGCTTGTGGTACCTCTCGGATGCCAAATAGAACATAGGGAAGGAGTAGGTCCCAGTCCTTTTTATCTTCTGCAGCCACTCTCCGTAACATCTGCTTCAACGTCTGATTAAATCTCTTGACGAGCCCGTCGGTCTGAGGGTGGTAGACTGATGTTCTCACTTGTTTTACCTTCAGCAGCCGGCAGAGGTCAGCCATTAGCCGGGACATAAATGGGGTTCCCTGGTCGGTCAGTATCTCCGACGGTAGACCCACCCGGCTGAAGAGCAGGAACAGCTCATGAGCGATGGCTTTGGCGGTGGCTTGGTGAAGGGGGACTGCTTCGGGGTACCGGGTGGCATAATCTACGATGACTAGAATGTGTTTGTGCCCCCGGCCAGACTTCGGCAACGGCCCCACGATGTCCATCCCGATCCGCTCAAAGGGCACCCCAATGATGGGTAAGGGAATCAGCGGACTGGGGGGAGGTTTCCAGGGAGACGTCCGTTGGCACATGGGACAGGCTTGGCAAAACCTCTTTACTTCCACTTCGAGCCCCGGCAAGTGGAATCTGTCCCGGATACGTTGTGTTGTATTCTGGGCCCCCCAGGTAACCGGCCATGGGGTGAGAGTGAGCTAACTCGAGGACAGTTTCCGTCTTGCTCTTTGGGACCACCAGAAGATGTTTAACCTCCCCCCGCCGCTCTGCGACACAGTACAGCAGACCGTTTTGGACGACGAAGTAAGGGAGAGGGTGAGGTGCTGGAAGGACCTCCTGGCCCTCTAGGAGGCGTACTTGTCGCCAGCAGTGTTTTAGCCTGTCGTCCTCCTTCTGGGCCTTCCCGAAATCTCCCCCTCCAGTAACCTGCTGGAATACATTATGGAAGAGGTTAGTGTTATGAACGGGGGACTCACCCTCTCTTCCACTGTCGGACGTCAGCAGGCTGGAATGGCTCTCAGACCCCCGCGACGGTTGGTGACGTGGGCGCCGACGCGGACGAGCAGGCTGTGTGGCCACGGCTAAAGCGGCTTCCAACCCCGGCCAGTCATGTCCTAATAGCAGAGGCACGGGTAGGTCTTTCAGGACTCCGACCTCGAGAGTCCAGGCTTTTCCCCCTTTATGGAAGGTAAGTAGGTTAGTAAATACCTGGCGGGTGTCCCCGTGGACACAGGTAATGGGCATCATCGACTTAGAGCTTGGCCGGGGTTCCAGTGTGCTGGGGCGGGCGAGGGAGACGGCGCTTCCTGAGTCCAGCAGGGCTCGATATCGTCGGCCCTGGACTTTCACGGTGGTCATAGGAGCTCCTCGGGGGGTCTTTCGGTGAACCACACAGCCTGCCATCCACGCCTTGGCTGGCGGAGAGGGTGGATCGGTGGGCATCAGCTCGTCACGGGGGCTGGACGGTCTGCGTACTGGTCGTGTGGTGCCCTCCGGCGGCCGTCGCTCCTGGATCACCCTCCGGGGAAAAGGCGGCGCTCGCTCCCCAGCCTCCCGGTGGTAGGTAGCGTCCACCAGTTCGACAGCCTCAATGAGTTCAGCGATGGTCTTGGGACCCCTCATGCCGGCAGCCTGCCTCATCGAGCGCGGCAGCGCTCTCAGCATTCGGTCGACTACTACCCGTTCAGCGACTTGTGATGGTGATGGTGAGTCTTCTAAGAGCCAGTGTTCGGCCAACCGCATCAGATCGGCGGCCTGGGTGCGCACTGGCAACCGGGCTTTAAACTCCCAGTCATGGAAACGCTGGGCGGCATCGGTTGCTGAAAGTCCAAGCAGACCTAAAATCTCTCTTTTTAATTTGTTATAATTATTTTGAGAGGAAGCTGGTAATGAAAAATACGCCCGTTGGGCCTCACCCGAAAGCAACGGAGCCAGTGCTGCAGCCCAACTACCTCTCGCCCAGCCCTCTGTGCGGGCGACCGACTCAAACATTTTGAGGTAGGCCTCGATGTCATCATCTGCGGTTAGCTTGGGTAGTAGTCGAGCGGCGGTGACGCGTGGATCCAGTAGGGGAATGTTTTGAGCAGCCGGCAGACGTAATCTGCTAAATACCCTTGAATTTGTCCATCTTGTTCCGTAAGGAGCTCAAAACATTGTTGCTGGCGGACGCTAACCTCTGTTAGTTGTTTAACCAGATCCTCCATGCTGCTGGGGAGGAGCGTGCCTGAAAAGAAAAAAAAAACGGAAGTAAGCGGCGGAAAAAATGGCGGCGTAAACAAAGATAGTCTTGCTCGTCGACGTTCTCAGGCCCTTTCACTTGCCCGCATTCTCCACCACCTTGTGGCCGGGCGGGGAACGACACGACAGAACAAAGACTTTAGT